>NC_091224.1:1121751-1164251 GCF_040958095.1 Procambarus clarkii
TGGTGGTGGTGGACGGTGTTGTGTGGTGGTGGTGGTGGACGGTGTTGTGTGGTGGTGGTGGTGGACGGTGTTGTGTGGTGGTGGTGGTGGACGGTGTTGTGTGGTGGTGGTGGTGGACGGTGTTGTGTGGTGGTGGTGGTGGACGGTGTTGTATGGTGGTGGTGGACGGTGTTGTATGGTGGTGGTGGACGGTGTTGTGTGGTGGACGGTGTTGTGTGGTGGTGGTGGACGGTGTTGTGTGGTGGTGGTGGTGGACGGTGTTGTGTGGTGGTGGTGGTGGACGGTGTTGTGTGGTGGTGGTGGTGGACGGTGTTGTGTGGTGGTGGTGAACGGTGTTGTGTGGTGGACGGTGTTGTGTGGTGGTGGTGAACGGTGTTGTGTGGTGGACGGTGTTGTGTGGTGGTGGTGGTGGACGGTGTTGTGTGGTGGTGGTGGTGGACGGTGTTGTGTGGTGGACGGTGTTGTGTGGTGGTGGTGGTGGACGGTGTTGTGTGGTGGTGGTGGTGGTGGACGGTGTTGTGTGGTGGTGGTGGTGGTGGACGGTGTTGTGTGGTGGTGGACGGTGTTGTGTGGTGGTGGACGGTGTTGTGTGGTGGTGGTGGTGGACGGTGTTGTGTGGTGGTGGGACGGTGTTGTGTGGTGGTGGTGGTGGACGGTGTTGTGTGGTGGTGGACGGTGTTGTGTGGTGGTGGTGGTGGACGGTGTTGTGTGGTGGTGGACGGTGTTGTGTGGTGGTGGTGGTGGACGGTGTTGTGGTGGTGGTGGACGGTGTTGTGTGGTGGTGGTGGTGGACGGTGTTGTGTGGTGGTGGTGGTGGACGGTGTTGTGTGGTGGTGGTGGTGGACGGTGTTGTGTGGTGGTGGTGGTGGACGGTGTTGTGTGGTGGTGGTGGTGGTGGACGGTGTTGTGTGGTGGTGGTGGTGGTGGACGGTGTTGTGTGGTGGTGGTGGTGGACGGTGTTGTGTGGTGGTGGTGGTGGACGGTGTTGTGTGGTGGACGGTGTTGTGTGGTGGTGGTGGTGGACGGTGTTGTGTGGTGGTGGTGGTGGACGGTGTTGTGTGGTGGTGGTGGTGGACGGTGTTGTGTGGTGGTGGTGGACGGTGTTGTGTGGTGGTGGTGGTGGACGGTGTTGTGTGGTGGTGGTGGACGGTGTTGTGTGGTGGACGGTGTTGTGTGGTGGTGGTGGTGGACGGTGTTGTGTGGTGGTGGTGGTGGACGGTGTTGTGTGGTGGTGGTGGTGGACGGTGTTGTGTGGTGGTGGACGGTGTTGTGTGGTGGTGGTGGTGGTGGACGGTGTTGTGTGGTGGTGGTGGTGGTGGACGATGTTGTGTGGTGGTGGTGGACGGTGTTGTGTGGTGGTGGTGGTGGAAGGTGTTGTGTGGTGGTGGTGGTGGGCGGTGTTGTGTGGTGGTGGTGGACGGTGTTGTGTGGTGGTGGTGGTGGACGGTGTTGTGTGGTGGTGGTGGTGGACGGTGTTGTGTGGTGGTGGTGGTGGACGGTGTTGTGTGGTGGACGGTGTTGTGTGGTGGTGGTGGACGGTGTTGTGTGGTGGTGGTGGACGGTGTTGTGTGGTGGTGGTGGTGGACGGTGTTGTGTGGTGGTGGTGAACGGTGTTGTGTGGTGGTGGTGGACGGTGTTGTGTGGTGGTGGTGGACGGTGTTGTGCGGTGGTGGTGGTGGAGGGTGTTGTGTGGTGGTGGTGGACGGTGTTGTGTGGTGGTGGTGGTGGACGGTGTTGTGTGGTTGTGGTGGTGGACGGTGTTGTGTGGTGGTGGTGGACGGTGTTGTGTGGTGGTGGTGAACGGTGTTGTGTGGTGGTGGTGGTGGACGGTGTTGTGTGGTGGTGGTGGTGGAGGGTGTTGTGTGGTGGTGGTGGACGGTGTTGTGTGGTGGTGGTGGTGGACGGTGTTGTGTGGTGGTGGTGGTGGACGGTGTTGTGTGGTGGTGGTGGTGGACGGTGTTGTGTGGTGGTGGTGGTGGACGGTGTTGTGTGGTGGTGGACGGTGTTGTGTGGTGGTGGTGGTGGTGGACGGTGTTGTGTGGTGGTGGTGGTGGTGGACGATGTTGTGTGGTGGTGGTGGACGGTGTTGTGTGGTGGTGGTGGTGGACGGTGTTGTGTGGTGGTGGTGGACGGTGTTGTGTGGTGGTGGTGGTGGTGGACGGTGTTGTGTGGTGGTGGTGGTGGACGGTGTTGTGTGGTGGTGGTGGACGGTGTTGTGTGGTGGTGGTGGTGGACGGTGTTGAGTGGTGGTGGTGGTGGACGTTGTTGTGTGGTGGTGGTGGTGGACGTTGTTGTGTGGTGGTGGTGGACGGTGTTGTGTGGTGGTGGTGGTGGACGGTGTTGTGTGGTGGTGGTGGTGGACGGTGTTGTGTGGTGGTGGTGGTGGACGTTGTTGTGTGGTGGTGGTGGTGGACGGTGTTGTGTGGTGGTGGTGGACCTACAATCACCAGGTAGCTACACCACTACCATCACCAGGTAGCTACACCACTACCATCACCAGGTAGCTACACCACTACAATCATCAGGTAGCTACTCCACTACCATCACCAGGTAGCTACACCACTACAATCACCAGGTAGTTACACCACTGCCATCACCAGGTAGCTACACCACTATAATCACCAGGTAGCTACACCACTACCATCACCAGGCAGCTACACCACTACCATCACCAGGTAGCTACACCACTACAATCACCAGGTAGTTACACCACTGCCATCACCAGGTAGCTACACCACTACAATCACCAGGTAGCTACACCACTACAATCACCAGGTAGCTACACCACTACCATCACCAGTGTCACGGGGGGTGGGCCGGGGCTCCGCTAGCACTCAGCTGCTAGGGGCTCAAAAGGCCGAATACTCAGCCCCTCCGACTCCCGGGATTCATCGGAGTCTCCTTGGTCACACAGGAGAGGGTCAACAATGCCCACCTCCACAGGTCTTTGCTTCCACCACAAAAGGGGGTGCCACTGATTCACCCTGGAAGCCCTTCAGTCAAACACGGGGAAACTACTGTTAACAGTTCCGGCCTAGACCCGTGGAGGAGTGAAGGAAGACTCAGGCTTACCTTATAACCATAACCTCCCTGAGTCTTGCCTGCCAGACAAAAAGGTTACAGGAACTCCTTTCCCGCCTGTCTTCTCTATCTTCTTCTTAACAAGGTCGCCAGCTGGGTTATTATATCTGCACCCCAGCAATGCAGTTCAGTGGGTGTATTATATATTGTCTGTAGCCAGAAGATTGCTACTCCCATAGATCTGCTACTAGACTGTCGGCCCAGGGTACTCTCCCAGGAAGGTCTGTGTGGCTTTACCTCTCTCTAGCCACTACGTTACTAGTTGCCACCATTCAGGCACTGATACTGATCGGATGGCTAAGGGTACACTTTTATATAAGTCTGTGCTGTTTTTACCACTCTCCAGGCAATAAGAACTTCTATAGAGAACGTGGTGTTCCCTAGGTGGTACTATGATAACCGTCGTGTATGCTCATAGAGAAATATTATAATGGAGGCACACTTAAACACAGTGATAAAATGTGTGAATTTACTGACACAAATTGCATGATCACACATACAATCACAAGTAATACATGAATATAAAAATAAGGATAATAAATCTGGAGATCGTCAGCCTCTTCTTCCACGACCTCCAACACTCCTTCAACTGGGCAGAAAGACAGGAGTCCCACACTTTCTCATAGGAAAGGCCTGTTGTTGGGTTGCCATAGGAAAGTTGGAGGCCTGGTCGACGACCGGGCCGCGGGGACACTAAGCCCCGGAAGCACCTCAAGGTAACCTCAAGGTAGGAGGGCCTCTTCACCACGTCAGCGCCTCTTCTTCACTGTCCTGCCATCCATACACACTGTCCCCTCTGACAGTCCTGGACACAAGTTGCCTTGCAGCCTATTCTACTACTAAAGTATTAATGTCCTGTTGCCACATACATAAGTAACTATTGTGGCCTAACTAGCCTACTCACACAAGGGGTAATGGGAGGGAAAATGATCTACCTTACATTCCTGGCTCACGACGCCTGTCCCTCGATGGTGTGAGGTTCCCAAGCTTCCTGAGTCGATCCTTGATGGTCCAGGAACGTTCCACAGGTCCTCAGGTGTCGTGGAGCCTTCGCGTCGTCGCCGTTCCAATCCCTGAGATTCATCTACCCCAATCCTGGTTCATCGATGGGCACTGAACTAACCACTATTTCACACACTCGCCCCTTCCACAAGACGTTGCTCCTTGTCCTAGGCACGGTGTCATCCTTCCAAAACCCTCAGTGGATGTGACCTGGTCACAGCTAGGCTTGCCCGCCACACCTTTCCAGGCCCTCAACGTCCAGCGTCGCCGCCCAGCGTCGTCGCCCAGCGTCGTCGCCGAATATTTTCCAAGTTTGGCACTCTTTTGCTCAATAAAATTGGTTCCTTTTTGCTTCCCAGAAGCGCGGGGTCTCCAATATATAAGGTGGGCTGCGATGGCTAGCTCTAATCCACTGAGAAAGGCTTGTAGAGCCTCAAATCCTTGAGAGCTGACCGAGGTGCGTCCTCTCGCCTCTACGGTCAGGTCAACTCTGACGTTGGCGCCGCCCGGGCACTCTGTGACGTCACGGCGGGCTCTGATTGGTCGCCCGCGACCATAGCCACACAATCTGCACACGGCTAGCGTCCCTTCCAAAACGTCATATCTGCAGTAGGGGACACTCTTTCATTTTATATCAGGGCGCCAATTTCCCCTTACTTACAACTTATAATGTAACTTTCTCCCTTATCTGGCGACCGATCTAGTCGCCACACATGCCAACAGACTTTCCTGTACCCCAGAGAAACAGTAGGAAGAGTTGATATGACTCTTAAAGCAGGCAAACGAAAGAGATAGGAAAGGGCACCGTAACACCAGGTAGCTACACCACTACCATCACCAGGTAGCTACACCACTACCATCACCAGGTAGCTACACTACTACCATCACCAGGTAGCTACACCACTACCATCACCAGGTAGCTACACCACTACAATCACCAGGTAGCTACACCACTACAATCACCAGGTAGTTACACCACTACAATCACCAGGTAGCTACACCACTACCATCACCAGGTAGCTACACCACTACCATCACCAGGTAGCTACACCACTACAATCACCAGGTAGCTACACCACTACAATCACCAGGTAGCTACACCACTACAATCACCAGGTAGCTACACCACTACAATCACCAGGTAGCTACACCACTACAATCACCAGGTAGCTACACCACTACCATCACCAGGTAGCTACACCACTACAATCACCAGGTAGCTACACTACTACCATCACCAGGTAGTTACACTACTACCATCACCAGGTAGTTACACCACTACAATCACCAGGTAGCTACACCACTACAATCACCAGGTAGCTACACCACTACAATCACCAGGTAGCTACACCACTACAATCACCAGGTAGCTACACCACTACCATCACCAGGTAGCTACACCACTACCATCACCAGGTAGCTACACCACTACAATCACCAGGTAGCTACCCCAGTACCATCACCAGGTAGTTACACCACTACCATCACCAGGTAGTTACACCACTACCATCACCAGGTAGCTACACCACTACCATCACCAGGTAGCTACACCACTACCATCACCAGGTAGCTACACCACTACAATCACCAGGTAGCTACACTACTACCATCACCAGGTAGTTACACCACTACCATCACCAGGCAGCTACACCACTACCATCACCAGGCAGCTACACTACTATCATCACCAGCTAGCTACACCACTACCATCACCAGCTAGCTACACCACTACAATCACCAGCTAGCTACACCACTACAATCACCTGGTAGCTACACCACTACAATCACCAGCTAGCTACACCACTACAATCACCTGGTAGCTACTCCACTACAATCACCTGGTAGCTGCCAGGTGCGGGTCGTATTTCTGTATGTTATAACACATCTCATTTCCAAACATTAACGATGAACAATACAGCAACAAATTAATAATATTCTGGTAAAAAACTAAAATACTTTTCAGTAATAATAAAACATAAATAATGAATACTGACATGATGAAGGTGGCGGCGGTGGCGGTGGTGTGTCGCGTGTTGTGGTACGTCTGGGGTGTGGTCTAGGACTACCTCAGTCTGCGCCTCCTTACTGTACTGGAGCCGTACTGCCGCCACCGGCAGTACGACTCCAGCTGGCGGGGACTGTTAAGTAACGTTCCCCTCCTGAAGGTGATCGTCCCTCTACGCCCCGGGACCTCCACGACCCCCTGCGCCTGCTGGACCATGTCCAGTTGCATCGTCACGGTCGTCCTCGAGGTGGCGGCCTGGTTGATCTTCCTCTGGACCGTTAGTGTCCTCGACGAGGAGTCGGAGTCGACGGTGCCACATCCAGTGACTACATCCGCGACCACCCACGTGACCACCCCCGTGACCACCCTCCTGACCACCCCCGTGACCACCCTCGTGACCACCCCCGTGACCACCCTCGTGACCACCCTCGTGACCACCCCCGTGACCACCCCCGTGACAACACCAGTGGTACACACTCTGCTCATAACACCGCAGCCCGTGACTCCCGGGGCAGGCGGGACAGGTGTGTAGGACCTCAGTGAACCACAGTTCATGAACTGAGGAAGAACCTGGTGTAGGAACACCAGATTCCTACCTTAACACTTTGCCGTGGGGGGACTAACACTTTGCCGTGGGGGGACTATCACTTTGCCGTGGGGGGACTATCACTTTGCCGTGGGGGGACTAACACTTTGCCGTGGGGGGACTAACACTTTGCCGTGGGGGGACTATCACTTTGCCGTGGGGGGACTAACACTTTCCCATGGGGGACTATCATTGCCGTGGGGGGACTAACACTTTCCCATGGGGGACTATCACTTTGCCGTGGGGGACTATCACTTTGCCGTGGGGGGAATAACACGGCCGTGGTTTTGCGGGCCTCTCGCTCGCTCGGTTTTGCGGGCCTCTCGCTCGCTCGGTTTTGCGGGCCTCTCGCTCGCTCGGTTTTGCGGGCCTCTCGCTCGCTCGGTTTTGCGGGCCTCTCGCTCGCTCGGTTTTGCGGGCCTCTCGCTCGCTCGGTTTTGCGGGCCTCTCGCTCGCTCGGTTTTGCGGGCCTCTCGCTCGCTCGGTTTTGCGGGCCTCTCGCTCGCTCGGTTTTGCGGGCCTCTCGCTCGCTCGGTTTTGCGGGCCTCTCGCTCGCTCGGTTTTGCGGGCCTCTCGCTCGCTCGGTTTTGCGGGCCTCTCGCTCGCTCGGTTTTGCGGGCCTCTCGCTCGCTCGGTTTTGCGGGCCTCTCGCTCGCTCGGTTTTGCGGGCCTCTCGCTCGCTCGGTTTTGCGGGCCTCTCGCTCGCTCGGTTTTGGGGGCCTCTCGCTCGCTCGGTTTTGGGGGCCTCTCGCTCGCTCGGTTTTGGGGGCCTCTCGCTCGCTCGGTTTTGGGGGCCTCTCGCTCGCTCGGTTTTGCGGGCCTCTCGCTCGCTCGGTTTTGGGGGCCTCGGTTTTGCGGGCCTCTCGCTCGCTCGGTTTTGCGGGCCTCTCGCTCGCTCGGTTTGCGGGCCTCTCGCTCGCTCGGTTTTGCGGGCCTCTCGCTCGCTCGGTTTTGCGGGCCTCTCGCTCGCTAGGTTTTGCGGGCCTCTCGCTCGCTCGGTTTTGCGGGCCTCTCGCTCGCTCGGTTTTGCGGGCCTCTCGCTCGCTAGGTTTTGCGGGCCTCTCGCTCGCTCGGTTTTGCGGGCCTCTCGCTCGCTCGGTTTTGGGGGCCTCTCGCTCGCTCGGTATTGCGGGCCTCTCGCTCGCTCGGTTTTGCGGGCCTCTCGCTCGCTCGGTTTTGCGGGCCTCTCGCTCGCTAGGTTTTGCGGGCCTCTCGCTCGCTCGGTTTTGCGGGCCTCTCGCTCGCTCGGTTTTGCGGGCCTCTCGCTCGCTCGGTTTTGCGGGCCTCTCGCTCGCTCGGTTTTGGGGGCCTCTCGCTCGCTCGGTATTGCGGGCCTCTCGCTCGCTCGGTTTTGCGGGCCTCTCGCTCGCTCGGTTTTGCGGGCCTCTCGCTCGCTAGGTTTTGCGGGCCTCTCGCTCGCTCGGTTTTGCGGGCCTCTCGCTCGCTCGGTTTTGCGGGCCTCTCGCTCGCTAGGTTTTGCGGGCCTCTCGCTCGCTCGGTTTTGCGGGCCTCTCGCTCGCTCGGTTTTGGGGGCCTCTCGCTCGCTCGGTATTGCGGGCCTCTCGCTCGCTCGGTTTTGCGGGCCTCTCGCTCGCTAGGTTTTGCGGGCCTCTCGCTCGCTAGGTTTTGCGGGCCTCTCGCTCGTACTATTTTGAGGGCATACTGCTTGCGTGGTGTTAGTCACCCACACGTCAAAGTGTTAGTCCCCCCAACGGCAAAGTGTTATTCTCCCCTCCCCCAACGGCAAAGTGTTATTCTCCCCCCCCCCCAACGGCAAAGTGTTATTCTCCCCCCCCAAACGGCAAAGTGTTAGTCCCCCCAACAGCAAAGTGTTATTCTTCTCCCCCCCCCCCAACGGCAAAGTGTTATTCCCCCCAACAGCAAAGTGTTATTCTTCCCCCCCCCCCCCCAACGGCAAAGTGTTAGTCCCCACAACGGCAAAGTGTTAGTCCCCACAACGGCAAAGTGCTATTCTCCCCCCCCCCCCAACGGCAAAGTGTTATTCCCCCCAACAGCAAAGTGTTATTCTTCCCCCCCCCCCCAACGGCAAAGTGTTAGTCCCCACAACGGCAAAGTGCTATTCTCCCCCCCCCCCCCAACGGCAAAGTGTTATTCTTCCCCCCCCCCCCAACGGCAAAGTGTTATTCTCCCCCCCCCCCCCCAACGGCAAAGTTTTAGGAGCGAGTGGCCGAGCGTATTCACCTAATTGTGCTTACGAGGATTTAGCTCTGGCTCTTTCGGCTCGCTTCCCATCTGTCATATATCAAATAATTTTTTTTTCCCACTCGCACACACCCACTTTTTTCCCATTCACACACACACACACACACACACACACACACACACACACACACACACACACACACACACACACACACACACACACACACACACACACACACGGAACATCAGCGGCATATGCCAGGCTGGCCAACATACGAACGGTATTCAGAAACTTGTGTAAAGAATCATCCAGAACTTTGTGTACCACATATGTCAGACCAATCCTGGAGTATGCAGCCCCAGCATAGAGTCCACATCTAGTCAAGGATAAGACTAAACTGGAAAAGGTTCAAAGGTTTGCCACCAGACTAGTACCCGAGCTGAGAGGTATGAGCTACGAGGAGAGACTACGGGAATTAAACCTCACTTCGCTGGAAGACAGAAGAGTTAGGGGGGACATGATCACCACATTCAAGATTCTCAAGGGAATTGATAGGGTAGATAAAGACAGGCTATTTAACACAAGGGGACACAGGTGGATATTGAGCGCCCAAATGAGCCACAGAGATATTAGAAAGAACTCTTTTAGTGTCAGAGTGGTTGACAAATGGAATGCATTAGGAGGTGATGTGGTGGAGGCTGACTCCATACACAGTTTCAAGTGTAGATATGATAGAGCCCAATAGGCTCAGGAACCTGTACACCAGTTAATTACCAGTTGAGAGGCGGGACCAAAGAACCAGAGCTCAACCCTCGCAAGCACAACTAGATGAGTACGAGGTGAGTACACACACCATAACAACTGTGTCACTACGGTGTGACTACTTCTCCAGCACTGCGGTCTCAGTGACGATGTTCCTCCAAACACGTGGTGCCCCAAACACGTGGTCCCACAGACACGTGGTCCCACAGGCACGTGGTCCCACAGACACGTGATCCCCCAAACGTGTGGTCCCACAAACACGTGGTGCCCCAAACACGTGGTGCCCCAAACACGTGGTCCCCCAAACACGTGGTCCCACAAATACGTGGTCCCACAAACACGTGGTGCCCCAAACACGTGGTGCCCAAAACACGTGGTGCCCCAAACACGTGGTGCCCCAAACACGTGGTGCCCCAAACACGTGGTCCCACAGACACGTGGTCCCACTGACACGTGGTCCCACAAACACGTGGTGCCCCAAACATGTGGTCCCACAAAGACGTGGTGCCCCAAACACGTGGTCCCCCAAACACGTGGTCCCACAGACACGTGGTCCCACAGACACGTGGTCCCACAAACAAGTGGTGCCCCAAACGTGTGGTCCCACAAACACGTGGTGCCCCAAACACGTGGTGCTCCAAACACGTGGTGCCCCAAACACGTGGTGCCCCAAACACGTGGTGACCCAAACACGTGGTCCCACAAGCACGTGGTCCACCAAACACATGGTGCCCCAAACACATGGTGCCCCAAACACGTGGTTCACCAAACACGTGGTGCCCCAGACACGTGGTGCCCCAAACACGTGGTCCACCAAACACGTGGTCCCACAAACACGTGGTGCCCCAAACACGTGGTGCCCCAGACACGTGGTCCCACAGACACGTGGTGCCCCAAACACGTGGTCCCCCAAACACGTGGTGCCCCAAACACGTGGTGCCCCAGACACGTGGTCCCACAGACACGTGGTGCCCCAAACACGTGGTCCACCAAACACGTGGTCCCACAAACACGTGGTACCCCAAACACGTGGTGCCCCAAACACGTGGTGCCCCAAACACGTGGTGCCCCAGACACGTGGTCCCACAGACACGTGGTGCCCCAGACACGTGGTCCCACAGACACGTGGTGCCCCAAACACGTGGTGCCCCAAACACGTGGTGCCCCAGACACGTGGTCCCACAGACACGTGGTGCCCCAGACACGTGGTCCCACAGACACGTGGTGCCCCAGACACGTGGTCCCACAGACACGTGGTGCCCCAGACACGTGGTCCACCAAACACGTGGTCCCACAAACACGTGGTGCCCCAAACACGTGGTGCCCCAGACACGTGGTCCCACAGACACGTGGTGCCCCAGACACGTGGTCCCACAGACACGGGGTCCCCCAAACACGGGGTCCCCCAAACACGGGGTCCCCCAAACACGTGGTTCCCCAAACACGTGGTGCCCCAGACACGTGGTCCCACAGACACGTGGTGCCCCAAACACGTGGTCCACCAAACACGTGGTCCCACAAACACGTGGTGCCCCAAACACGTGGTGCCCCAAACACGTGGTGCCCCAAACACGTGGTCCCACAGACACGTGGTGCCCCAGACACGTGGTCCCAAAGACACGTGGTGCCCCAAACACGTGGTGCCCCAAACACGTGGTGCCCCAAACACGTGGTGCCCCAAACACGTGGTGCCCCAAACACGTGGTGCCCTAAACACGTGGTCCCACAAACACGTGGTGCCCCAAACACGTGGTGCCCCAAACACGTGGTGCCCCAGACACGTGGTCCCACAGACACGTGGTGCCCCAGACACGTGGTCCCACAGACACGTGGTGCCCCAAACACGTGGTGCCCCAAACACGTAGTGCCCCAAACACGTGGTGCCCCAAACACGTGGTGCCCTAAACACGTGGTGCCACAAACACGTGGTGGCCGCCAACTCTACAACTAGACAACAACCATGCCAGACCTGACTGAAGGTGGCAGACTAGTGTGTTCTCTCTCTGACGTTGTGTAGCTCCAGGAGAATGTTTAGTCTTGCTTCACAGGTTAGTGACCTGACTATGAAGTGTGGTGACCTAATATTAACTTGGGAGCAGGCTTTAGTAAGGTCACTTTCTCCTGGCCGTGATCACTACGTCCATAAGGACCGCTGGCCCGGCTCTCACCTCTCTTCTCACCTGCTCTTCTATCTGCTCTTGGTTGTGTTTCTGAAACCTAATTTTGACCAATCATAACTCGTGATTTTTCAGTAAGTCAGATCTCATTGGAAATGGGCCCAAATGATCGTCTCGCTCTCAAACAAGTTGAGGGAACTGCTAATATGTCTCACGTTACACAACCTTGGGAGTTATCTATGAATCTTGGCAAGTTATCATTTTGCGATATAGTTTAACTGTTCTGTGGTTCGAATTCTTGGTGTGAGATGCCTTAAAGTTGTAGATGGAGGTGGTTTCTATAACTTCCTTCAGTGCGTTCAACTTCTTGACAAGTTCAGGTCGCGAGTATATTCTTTCAAATCTTCGACTCAATTGCGTTTCCACCTTCCATTTGAGCCTTTTGTCCCATTTCCTCTCCATTTAAATAAGTTATCCTTGTGTTCCGTGTCTGCTTCCCTCTGTGTCTAATGTCTTGTACAGACCACACCAGCCCTGGCTGTCTGTGGTGGCACAGCCTTGTACAGACCACACCAGACCTGGCTGTCTGTGGTGGCAGAGTCTTGTACAGACCACACCAGCCCTGGCTGTCTGTGGTGGCACAGTCTTGTACAGACCACACCAGCCCTGGCTGTCTGTGGTGTCATAGTCTTGTACAGACCACACCAGCCCTGGCTGTCTGCGGTGTCATAGTCTTGTACAGACCACACCAGACCTGACTGTCTGTGGTGTCACAGTCTTGTACAGACCACACCAGCCCTGGCTGTCTGTGGTTCACTACTTGCAAGAATCTCTAGCAGCAAAAAAATTCATGAGGTTATAGTGAATGAGATGAATAAAAATGATTCCATGTTGCAGGCGAGTATTGAGCTGCAACTGTGGGTCGCTGGAGAGCACTCTGGCGCCGGCACCTGGCCAGGCGCTCCTGGGAAGAGATAATGGGGAGAAGCACTGAGGGAAGAAGTGTCAGGGGGGGGGGGAGCTTGTGGATAATGAGGGTGGAGAAGTGGAGGGGATTGTGGGGGAGGTTCAAGAAAAGGAGGAATAGATACTATGAGGGAGATGTTGAAGAAGTCAGATATAATGTGGGAGAAGACAATGGTGGGGATGAGAGGCGGGCAAGTGTAAGAATGAGAGAATGAATATTGCATTTTCTTGGGTGGCCTTCCCCAGTGGTAGGTGGCCAGCAACACTTCACTCGGGGCCCTGGAACTCAGCCACTGGCCACTGTATTATTCCCAAAACAAAACATCGTTGCCGTCTGTGTCGTCACCAAATACAAATGGGGGTAGGCCAGGATGCCTCAAGACTTTCATGGACTTACTTACTCAACCGCTCATCCTTGGCTATCCGCCGGCAGTGTCACGGAGAACATGAAGAAACTCTCTGGAATCACGGCCTATTGTCCAGTATTGACACTCCACCGCCACAGTGGTCACGCTGCCAAACGACGGGTGCAAAAATCTATGCTCGGCCAGCCCCTCACCCACACAAATGCACCACATGACTCCTTCCATCGTTTGTTGCAGTGCAAGCTTCTGTCTTCGCTCCCTCTACACATGCACTGGTCCTATGAATCTCTGCAACAAATCCTTTATAACGGCAGCACGGCACTTAGTCGGGGTGGGTGGGGGGGGGGGGAGGCAGCAACCATAGTTAATTCTGTGGTTGCAATGACACTGGGTCGCCACCCTAGTCAAACCCCAGATGTAGATCCTTCCTACCCTCCGAAGAATGTAGGTAATTCTGTGCCATCATGGTCCCCAGGTCCCCAGGTCCTCCGGTCCCCAGGTTCTCAGGTCCCCGGGTCCCCAGGTCCCCAGGTCCCCAGGTCCTCAGTACAAACTCTTGTTGCAGCAGAATTACGTGGCTCCTCGCTTAACTTCCACAAATGTCACTGAGTCACTTCACTGCCTAACTTACACTGCAAATGGTACTGAGGTGAACAAAAATTCATGGCCCCTCACTGCTAGTAATGTCACTTAAATTAGTAAGTATTCACTGTCTAAACTTCGCCCTCTCACTTCAACTATTAATGACTGAATAAATGTCACTGGCTACTTACAGTGCAACTTCTTCAGTGCACTTCTCGTACCTTAGACTACACCAAGCCTTCACTGCTCGAGACTGTTCTCAACATGGTAAACACTCCCAGAGAAGGCAGGGAAGTAGCCAGTCTTCAACACTCTGCATCTTATCTCGCTCTACAACCGGATTTCCGGCACACAAACGGTTCTAGACCGTCACTCGCTCCCAAGTTGCAACTTTTGGAAGATGGACGTATTTCACCTCCAGAGGCTCACTAGGCTGCTTCAAGCATCGTCACTGTGTACTTACCATTCGTTAATGGCTTGATTGTGTGCGCATCGATGAATTTCTGCTCAGTTCGGAGCTAAGCCTCGTACATCCGCCCTACACGATGTCTAGGCTCATCCCAGACATCCAATGACATGCCTCGCAGCTCGCGTATCTGTTCACGTGACCTCGGGTCACCTGTTGATTGGTCAATCCAGTGCGTAGCCAGTCATTCTCTACTGTAACATCCTGGCATGAGCTTAGTCTTCTCTCTCTACCTGAGAAAAATGTCTTCGATGTTACATTGAAAGAGGCGCCAAAAACTGTAGTATCTAACACCTGTAGATAAAGTCTCCAACAATATACACATTGAGAAAATCCACAGGAGTCATGATGAGGAATAGAACCCATGCGCTGAGTGTTGTCAGACGCAAGCTCTAGACGACTACGCCATGACATGGTAAAAGAATTGCAACTCGGGGGTTCTGCTGAACCTTCCAGTGGGTTCTGCTGAAGGTTTGAATCATAGGTTCAGAACCCACCAGAAGGTTCAGCATACAATCGAATCCTCATCACGGTTTCTGTGGATGTTACTGATATATCACATTACTGTGATATCTCTGTGAATACGCACATTATTACGTAATAATGTGCGTATTATGATCTCTTTTTATCTCTCCACAAAAAAGTCGGGCTTCACTGCCCGATTTATTTAGAGCACAGGGTCTCGAAATTGCTCCTATTGGCTATTTTCTGCCTATATGAGTTTTATAAAGTTCTAAACTGGACTCTCTAGCACTGCACTTTAGATACTCTGTCGTGGATACCAGCTCTCAATCCTTCTTTAGCTGCTCTGTCAGTATGAAAGAGCATATATAACTTAATCTGGACCTGAAACCAGCCATAACTAAAGTCGATATTCAATGGTGTTTCAGTGAGTGCAATTATGTCTAACTCTTCATTATACACCAGTAGACAGACGATGAGTCACAATAATGTTTTTTTTTTTATCTTTATTTAAGAAAATACAATATAAATCATATATACATAAGTTTTACAAGGCAATACTACATTATAATTCTCATTGAACAAGTGATCCATTATCACAGAACATGATCTTTAAAACCCCTGAATGCAATTCAATGTGGCTGAAGATATGATAACCAAACCACACATCAATGTTGTTCGATTATTTTAGCCATTATCACACGACTCGGTCCAGGACGGACCGAAACGTCGTCGTTTCTCCATCTTCTGATGTGTGGTTTGGTCATCATGCTCACCAGTACTCTGAGCTCATCCATCTTGCTTCTCCAATACTGTGATGATCAATGCAAATTCCTGTAAATGGCGCAAGCACTTGGAATCAAATATGGCTCCTAAGTAGTGTTGTGTAACGAGATTAATTCAAGCTGACATTCCACGGGGACAAGTGGCTTGTAGGCTGACGTGGTTACACTCCCACAGGACATAGTTACACTCACAAACGATGTAGTTACGCCCACAAATGACGTAGTTACACTCACAAAGGACGTAGTTACACTCACAAAGGACGTAGTTACACTCACAAAGGGCGTAGTTACACTCACAAAGGACGTAGTTATACTCACAAAGGACGTAGTTACACTCACAAAGGACGTAGTTACACTCACAAAGGACGTAGTTACACTCACAAAGGACGTAGTTACACTCACAAAGGACGTAGTTACAATCCAATAGTCTCATGAATCAAACTGCCACAATACTGTATCACAGTGGAACCGTTCATAGTGAACCCTGAAGTCCTACAAGCGCTAGACCAATAAAACACAAGTAAAAACTGGAATGTATTTCAAGAACTTACGATTCAGTTGTACACAAACAGTTGCACAGAGAATCATGTGCATTATAGCTGGGACATGAAGGAACCGTCAAAGCTGATGAAGTGTCTGGAAGCACACTGAAGCTTAGCATAGCTGAAGGGCCTCGTTACCTTGGTATGGTACGAGCAGCCAACACCTTGAAGTGTGGTTGTTATTATGGCAACTTTGCCAGAGAACCAACGACTCTCTCCATGACGGAAGAGTATCCCACGGGGTCGAGGCTCTGCTGGTGTACATAGAGAGTTCTGAGGACGTTCACCACATGTTTCCCATTGTTGTTGATCTTTTGTGTATCGCTGGAGATAAGTTGGTAGTCGGTCTGTACACAGTGCACACAATACTTCTATAGTCTTTGAATACAAGAGAGAGAGATTCACAGTGTCGCAAAATTGTTAATCGAGTTCTGGTTGATAGTAGGTAGAAGGGCCTTGTTCTAGGATGATCTCCACAGAATACTGAGTAACTAATATAACTGCATGTTACCTATAAGCGATCCTCCTGGTAAGTTTGGCAGGCGAACCTCAACTATGAAACACGGCACCAAAGCACCAGTGCTTCGTGTCCTGCCTCCATGGTATCCCCGCTTGCTGGGGGGGCCCCAGACCATGTCACTAGGGAGAGTATCCTCTGCACCTTGTATTGACTCTATGGGATCTGTCACGCGTTATAGGCATTAACTTACCAAAGAGAAGCGCTGTATATATCTGAAAAGTAGTCCGACTATTGCGATAAATTTTGTTAGAGGGGACTATAATTTAATTAATACATGTGTTATATAGACACAGTGAGATTGGCATAGAATATCAGTTTAGCACAATGCTAAGTGCTATGGTACAGCATATCGTGAAGCACATTATAGTCTGTTGCACCTGGGAATGACTGCTACTGGAACTATGGTCGAGTATTGTGCGATAATTTGGGGCTCTAACTGTTCACATCATAGCCTGGGTATATCTTGAGGTTACCTTGAATTGATTTCGGGGCTTTAGTGTCCCCGCGGCACGGTCCTCGACCAGGTCTCCACCCCCAGGAAGCAGCCCGTGACAGCTGACTAACACCCAGGTACCTATTTTACTGCTAAGTAACAGGAGCATAGGGTGAAAGAAACTCTGTCCATTGTTTCTCGCCGGCGCCCGGGATCGAACCCGGGACCACAGGATCACAAGTCCAGCGTGCTGTCCGCTCGGCCGACCGGCTCCCTAAAGTTAAGGGGGCATATCATTCTAAATCGTTATAAATTAAAAGTTGTTCAATTTGCTTATAAATTTTTTTATGAAATGGTTATAGAAAGGGCTGCAACTGGTCCAAGTTTCACCATCACACCCTAAACAGAAAAGGAGAAAAAAAAATACACAACGTATTATGCAACGAATGTTCAACATTCTCAAATAATCTCAGGGAACACATGTTTCAACTAAAATGTCTACTATGTGCTGTAGAAGCACAAACTCTTGTAATAATTGTAATATGTATGTGCAATATATTTATATTTAATTTTTTTTTCTTTTTTTTTTTTCTTTGGCCAATATTTTTTTCTCGTTTGTTATCAAGGAATTTGCATGAAACTTGCACACCTTGCTCAATGGATGCCTATCTGCAAGGGTGCCAATTATGAACGAAATCTGTCGAAGTTAAGCTCAGCTACAGGTGGCCGAACTTGGATCTTTATTTTACTCTGGAAAGTAATTTACACCTTCAAATTACTTCAGAGCTTTCATTTATTAATCAATTTACATGCAAATTACACCTTATATGTAGCGTTTGTGCTTCTACAGAGTGTAGTAGACATTTTAGTCCAAAGTCTATTTGTTGATTTTATAAAAATTTATAAATATCATATAATGCATATTTTTTTAGAAGGGTAACTTTGAAAAATTATATTATTGCACTAAACACTTTTTTGATAAAACTGATCACTAGAATCCTTTATTATGTGCTTAATTTAATATCTGAGTGTTATAGAAATGATTTTAGTTGACACATGTGTTCCCTGAAACTATTTGAAAATTCGTTGCATTATTCGTTGTTTATTTTTTTTCTCCTTTTCTGTTTAGGGTGTGATGATGAAACTTGGACCAGCTGCAGCCCTTTCTATAACCATTTCATAAAAAAATTTATAAGCAAATTGAACTACATTTAATTTTACATTGATATGCCCCTTAAGTGTGGGTACTCCCTGGGTACAGGTAAAGTCGTGTATAAGAAAATTCGAATACATTTTTAACAGTACCTAAGTTGGTCTAACTCATCCTAACCTAACCTAGCTTAACATATACTAACTCAACCTATTATAACGTAAACTTACATATGCCTGTCTAACATGAACATAACAATAATAATCTATCATAAAAATATAATTTAATCTAAATTAAGTTACTTGAAGCGAAGGTAATCTAACATAAGCTAACTCAACCATACCTAACTCAGCCATACCTAGCTCAGCCATACCTAACTCAACCATACCTAACTCAGCCATACCTAACTCAGCCATACCTAACTCAGTAATACCTAACTCAACCATACCTAACTCAGCCATACCTAACTCAGCCATACCTAACTCAACCATACCTAACTCAACCATACCTAACTCAGTAATACCTAACTCAACTATACCTAAGTCAACCATACCTAAGTCAACCATACCTAAGTCAACCATACCTAAGTCAACCATACCTAAGTCAACCATACCTAAGTCAACCATACCTAAGTCAACCATACCTAAGTCAACCATACCTAAGTCAACCATACCTAAGTCAACCATACCTAAGTCAACCATACCTAAGTCAACCATACCTAAGTCAACCATACCTAAGTCAACCATACCTAAGTCAACCATACCTAAGTCAACCATACCTAAGTCAACCATACCTAAGTCAACCTAACCTAACTCAGCCATACCTAACTCAACCATACCTAAGTCAACCATACCTAACTCAGCCATACCTAACTCAGCCATACCTAACTCAGCCATACCTAACTCAACCATCCCTAACTCAGCCATACCTCACTCAGCCATACCTTACTCAGCCATACCTTACTCAGCCATACCTAACTCAGCCATACCTAACTCAGCCATACCTAACTCAGCCATACCTAACTCAGCCATACCTAACTCAGCCATACCTCACTCAGCCATACCTAACTCAGCCATACCTCACTCAGCCATACCTCACTCAGCCATACCTCACTCAACCATACCTAACTCAGCCATACCTAACTCAGCCATACCTAACTCAGCCATACCTAACTCAGCCATACCTAACTCAGCCATACCTCACTCAACCATACCTAACTCAGCCATACCTCACTCAACCATACCTAACTCAGCCATACCTAACTCAGCCATACCTAACTCAGCCATACCTAACTCAGCCATACCTCACTCAGCCATACCTAACTCAGCCATACCTCACTCAGCCATACCTAACTCAGCCATACCTAACTCAGCCATACCTAACTCAGCCATACCTAACTCAACCATACCTAACTCAGCCATACCTAACTCAGCCATACCTAACTCAGCCATACCTAACTCAACCATACCTAACTCAGCCATACCTAACTCAGCCATACCTAACTCAGCCATACCTCACTCAGCCATTCCTAACTCAGCCATACCTAACTCAACCATACCTAACTCAGCCATACCTCACTCAGCCATACCTAACTCAACCATACCTCACTCAGCCATACCTAACTCAGCCATACCTAACTCAGCCATACCTAACTCAGCCATACCTAACTCAGCCATACCTAACTCAACCATACCTAACTCAACCATACCTAACTCAGCCATACCTAACTCAGCCATACCTAACTCAGCCATACCTCACTCAGCCATACCTAACTCAGCCATACCTAACTCAACCATACCTAACTCAGCCATACCTCACTCAGCCATACCTAACTCAACCATACCTCACTCAGCCATACCTAACTCAGCCATACCTAACTCAGCCATACCTAACTCAGCCATACCTAACTCAGCCATACCTAACTCAGCCATACCTAACTCAGCCATACCTAACTCAGCCATACCTAACTCAACCATACCTCACTCAGCCATACCTAACTCAGCCATACCTAACTCAACCATACCTAACTCAGCCATACCTCACTCAGCCATACCTAACTCAACCATACCTAACTCAGCCATACCTAACTCAGCCATACCTAACTCAGCCATACCTAACTCAACCATACCTAACTCAACCATACCTAACTCAGCCATACCTAACTCAGCCATACCTAACTCAACCATACCTAACTCAGCCATACCTAACTCAACCATACCTAACTCAACCATACCTAACTCAGCCATACCTAACTCAGCCATACCTAACTCAACCATACCTAACTCAGCCATACCTAACTCAACCATACCTAACTCAACCATACCTAACTCAGCCATACCTAACTCAGCCATACCTAACTCAACCATACCTAACTCAGCCATACCTCACTCAACCATACCTCACTCAGCCATACCTCACTCAGCCATACCTCACTCAACCATACCTCACTCAGCCATACCTCACTCAACCATACCTCACTCAGCCATACCTAACTCAGCCATACCTCACTCAGCCATACCTAACTCAGCCATACCTAACTCAGCCATACCTCACTCAGCCATACCTAACTCAGCCATACCTCACTCAGCCATACCTAACTCAGCCATACCTAACTCAGCCATACCTAACTCAGCCATACCTCACTCAACCATATATTTTATAACCTAACTAATGAAATAGTAGCTAAGATCAGAGGTGTTTCTTCAACCTTCCGTTGAGAGCTCATCTTCTCAGCCCCCTGGAAGGCCTCAGCCCCCTGGAAGGTCTCAGCCCCCAGGAAGGCCTCAGCCCCCTGGAAGGTCTCAGCCCCCTGGAAGGTCTCAGCCCCCAGGAAGGCCTCAGCCCCCAGGAAGGTCTCAGCCCCCTGGAAGGTCTCAGCCCCCAGGAAGGTCTCAGCCCCCTGGAAGGCCTCAGCCCCCAGGAAGGTCTCAGCCCCCTGGAAGGCCTCAGCCCCCAGGAAGGTCTCAGCCCCCTGGAAGGTCTCAGCCCCCAGGAAGGTCTCAGCCCCCTGGAAGGCCTCAGCCCCCAGGAAGGTCTCAGCCCCCTGGAAGGTCTCAGCCCCTTGGAAGGTCTCAGCCCCCTGGAAGGTCTCAGCCCCCTGGAAGGTCTCAGCCCCCTGGAAGGTCTCAGCCCCCTGGAAGGTCTCAGCCCCTTGGAAGGTCTCAGCCCCCTGGAAGGTCTCAGCCCCCTGGAAGGTCTCAGCCCCCTGGAAGGTCTTCACCTCACTAATTAAACAAAGAGATACAAGAAATTAGGTAACAAATAAAAATAATTTATCAACTGTGGGCTCAAATTTTTCCTATAGCAAATTAACAAACTTTGCAGCATGACAAATTATATGTTGTCATTACGACACTGGACGCCTCACAACACTGAGAGCGTCCACAGGTAACATTATGAGTCTGGCAGGGTAGTGAGGGAGTGTGAGGGCGTCCACAGGTAACATTATGAGTCTGGCAGGGTAGTGAGGGAGTGTGAGGGCGTCCACAGGTAACATTATGAGTCTGGCAGGGTAGTGAGGGAGTGTGAGGGCGTCCACAGGTAACATTATGAGTCTGGCAGGGTTGTGAGGGAGTGTGAGGGCGTCCACAGGTAACATTATGAGTCTGGCAGGGTAGTGAGGGAGTGTGAGGGCGTCCACAGGTAACATTATGAGTCTGGCAGGGTAGTGAGGGAGTGTGAGGGCGTCCACAGGTAACATTATGAGTCTGGCAGGGTAGTGAGGGAGTGTGAGGGCGTCCACAGGTAACATTATGAGTCTGGCAGGGTTGTGAGGGAGTGTGAGGGCGTTCACAGGTAACATTATGAGTCTGGCAGGGTAGTGAGGGAGTGTGAGGGCGTCCACAGGTAACATTATGAGTCTGGCAGGGTAGTGAGGGAGTGTGAGGGCGTCCACAGGTAACATTATGAGTCTGGCAGGGTAGTGAGGGAGTGTGAGGGCGTCCACAGGTAACATTATGAGTCTGGCAGGGTAGTGAGGGAGTGTGAGGGCGTCCACAGGTAACATTATAAGTCTGGCAGGGTTGTGAGGGAGTGTGAGGGCGTCCACAGGTAACATTATGAGTCTGGCAGGGTTGTGAGGGAGTGTGAGGACGTCCACAGGTAACATTATGAGTCTGGCAGGGTAGTGAGGGAGTGTGAGGGCGTCCACAGGTAACATTATGAGTCTGGCAGGGTAGTGAGGGAGTGTGAGGGCGTCCACAGGTAACATTATGAGTCTGGCAGGGTAGTGAGGGAGTGTGAGAGCGTCCACAGGTAACATTATGAGTCTGGCAGGGTAGTGAGGGAGTGTGAGAGCGTCCACAGGTAACATTATGAGTCTGGCAGGGTAGTGAGGGAGTGTGAGGGGCGTCCACAGGTAACATTATGAGTCTGGCAGGGTAGTGAGGGAGTGTGAGGGCGTCCATAGGTAACATTATGAGTCTGGCAGGGTAGTGAGGGAGTGTGAGGGGCGTCCACAGGTAACATTATGAGTCTGGCAGGGTAGTGAGGGAGTGTGAGGGCGTCCATAGGTAACATTATGAGTCTGGCAGGGTAGTGAGGGAGTGTGAGGGCGTCCATAGGTAACATTATGAGTCTGGCAGGGTAGTGAGGGAGTGTGAGAGCGTCCACAGGTAACATTATGAGTCTGGCAGGGTAGTGAGGGAGTGTGAGAGCGTCCACAGGTAACATTATGAGTCTGGCAGGGTAGTGAGGGAGTGTGAGGGGCGGCCACAGGTAACATTATGAGTCTGGCAGGGTAGTGAGGGAGTGTGAGGGCGTCCATAGGTAACATTATGAGTCTGGCAGGGTAGTGAGGGAGTGTGAGGGCGTCCACAGGTAACATTATGAGTCTGGCAGGGTAGTGAGGGAGTGTGAGAGCGTCCACAGGTAACATTATGAGTCTGGCAGGGTAGTGAGGGAGTGTGAGGGGCGTCCACAGGTAACATTATGAGTCTGGCAGGGTAGTGAGGGAGTGTGAGGGCGTCCACAGGTAACATTATGAGTCTGGCAGGGTAGTGAGGGAGTGTGAGGGCGTCCATAGGTAACATTATGAGTCTGGCAGGGTAGTGAGGGAGTGTGAGGGCGTCCATAGGTAACATTATGAGTCTGGCAGGGTAGTGAGGGAGTGTGAGGGCGTCCACAGGTAACATTATGAGTCTGGCAGGGTAGTGAGGGAGTGTGAGGGGCGTCCACAGGTAACATTATGAGTCTGGCAGGGTAGTGAGGGAGTGTGAGGGCGTCCACAGGTAACATTATGAGTCTGGCAGGGTAGTGAGGGAGTGTGAGGGCGTCCATAGGTAACATTATGAGTCTGGCAGGGTAGTGAGGGAGTGTGAGGGCGTCCATAGGTAACATTATGAGTCTGGCAGGGTAGTGAGGGAGTGTGAGGGGCGTCCACAGGTAACATTATGAGTCTGGCAGGGTAGTGAGGGAGTGTGAGGGCGTCCACAGGTAACATTATGAGTCTGGCAGGGTAGTGAGGGAGTGTGAGAGTGTGGACCAACACTACCACCACAGTGGTAGTGCTGGTCCACCACCACAATGGTAGTGATGGTCCACCATCACCACCACCACCACCACCACAGTGGTAGAGTTGGTCCACCACCACCACAGTGGGAGTGTTGGTCCACCACCACCACCACAGTGGTAGTGATGGTCCACCACCACCACCACAGTGGTAGTGTTGGTCCACCACCACCACCACACAGTGATAGTGTTGGTCCACCACCACCACCACCACACAGTGGTAGTGTTGGTCCACCACCACCACAGTGGTAGTGTTGGTCCACCACCACCACTACAGTGGTAGTGCTGGTCCACCACCACCACTACAGTGGTAGTGCTGGTCCACCACCACCACAGTGGTAGTGTTGGTCCACCACCACCACAGTGGTAGTGTTGGTCCACCACCACCACAGTGGTAGTGTTGGTCCACCACCACCACATGGTAGTGTTGGTCCACCACCACCACAGTGATAGTGTTGGTCCACCACCACCACCACACAGTGGTAGTGTTGGTCCACCACCACCACCACCACCACCACAGTGATAGTGTTGGTCCACCACCACCACACAGTGGTAGTGTTGGTCCACCACCACCACCACACAGTGGTAGTGTTGGTCCACCATCACCACAGTGGTAGTGTTGGACCACCACCACCACAGTGGTAGTGTTGGACCACCACCACCACAGTGGTAGTGCTGGTCCACCACCACCACCACAGTGGTAGTGCTGGTCCACCACCACCACCACAGTGGCAGTGCTGGTCCACCACCACCACCACCACAGTGGTAGTGCTGGTCCACCACCACCGCAGTGGTAGTGCTGGTCCACCACCACCACCACAGTGGTAGTGCTGGTCCACCACCACCACCACCACCACAGTGGTAGTGCTGGTCCACCACCACCACCACCACAGTGGTAGTGCTGGTCCACCACCACCACCACAGTGGTAGTGCTGGTCCACCACCACCACCACAGTGGTAGTGCTGGTCCACCACCACCACCACAGTGGTAGTGCTGGTCCACCACCACCACAGTGGTAGTGCTGGTCCACCACCACCACAGTGGTAGTGCTGGTCCACCACCACCACAGTGGTAGTGCTGGTCCACCACCACCACAGTGGTAGTGCTGGTCCACCACCACCACCACAGTGGTAGTGCTGGTCCACCACCACCACCACCACAGTGGTAGTGCTGGTCCACCACCACCACCACCACAGTGGTAGTGCTGGTCCACCACCACCACCACCACAGTGGTAGTGCTGGTCCACCACCACCACCACCACCACAGTGGTAGTGCTGGTCCACCACCACCACCACAGTGGTAGTGCTGGTCCACCACCACCACAGGGACACTGTACACTCTGCCACAATACTGCACCATGAGCCAGAGCACACGTCACTCCACCTGCACATTAGAGCGGGTCATATATTATTCACGTGAGAGTCTCTGGCGGCTCCGAGTGGCCGACTTGGCTACAGCTTCTCTAATGTTTCTTCTCTCCTCACTAAACCTCCCAGGCTTCACGCCCTCTAAATATTGTAATAAGAGTTTCAAACATTTTGAGAGCTGTGTGTTTCTCAAAATGTTATTTTTCTGTGTGTGTTCTATCGTCGGTAGAGCGACGGTCTAGCTTCATGCAGGTCGGCGTTCAAATCCCCGACCGTCCAAGTGCTTGGGCACCATTCCTTTTCCTCGTCCCATCCCAAATCCTCATCTTGTCCACTTCCCAGTGCTATATAGACTTAATGGCTTGGCGTTTTTCCTTGATAGTTCCTTCCCTTGTATACGTGATGTGGTACTCCTCTGTTCAGTGTCCCTAGTGTGCCCCCTAGTGTGTCCCTAGTGTGCCCCTAGTGTGCTCCTAGTGCGCCCCTAGTGCGCCCCTTGTGTGCCCCCTAGTGTGCCCCTTGTGTGCCCCTAGTGTACCCCTAGTGTGCCCCCTAGTGCGCCCCTAGTGTGTCCCTAGTGTGCCCCTAGTGCGCCCCTTGTGTGCCCCTAGTGCGCCCCTTGTGTGCCCCTAGTGCGCCCCTTGTGTGCCCCTAGTGCGCCCCTTATGTGCCCCTAGTGCGCCCCTTGTGTGCCCCTAGTGCGCCCCTTGTGTGCCCCTAGTGCGCCCCTTGTGTGCCCCTAGTGCGCCCCTTGTGTGCCCCTAGTGCGCCCCTTGTGTGCTCCTTGTGTATTTTTTGCCTCTATTCATTGTTAAATCAAGGGGCTAGCAGCTATGTTTCTTCTCTCTAGATCTGTCCATACAATAACTTCATCCCTGAGTCCTGTTGCTATGCTCCTCTTCTCCCTGCTGACTTCTCAGATCTCTAATGTTGTTAATTTCCTTAAACCACCAAGCTAAAGAGTCTTACAAGCCTCGATGCACCTTTCCTAAGCCTATAGGCTATATAGATTGTATTGCCTAATAGTTGTCACAAGAGTAATTACAATCAAAGAGTAACAATGAGTCAAGTCCCTCCATTCCCTCAACAGTCAGAGTGTGTTCTTCATTACATCCTCTCCCTGCTCCCTCACACGTCTTACTGTGCTGTCTTTATCATCGTTATTGGTCAGCGAGGCTGCCACTCTGCCCTCAGCCTCACCACCACACTCTGGGTCCCAGGTTAGAGTACTTCATGAAACGGACAGAGAAAGATCTTGGAGTTAATATCACACAAATCTGTCTCCTGAAGCCCACATCAACAGAATAACATCTGCGGCGTATGCGAGGCAGGGCTACCATCAGAACTGCCTTCAGGAACCTGTGTAAGGAATCATTCAGAACCTTGTATACTACATATGTAAGACCAATCCTGGAGAATGCGGCCCCATCATGTAGCCCAGTACCTTGTCAAGCACAAGACGAAGCTTGAAAAAGTTCAGAGATATTCCACTAGACTAGTCCCAGAACTAAGAGGCATGAGTTACGAAGAAAGGCTGTGGGAAATGCACCTTACGACACTGGAAGACAGAACAGTAAGGGGAGACATGATCACTAAAAAATTCTCAGAGGAATTGACAGGGTAGATAAAGATAAATTGTTTAACACGGGTGGTACGCGAGCAAGGGTAAACAGGTGGAAACTGAGTACCCAAATGAGCCACAGTGACAGTTATAAAGAACTTTTTCAGTGTCAGAGTAGTTAACAGGTGGAATTCATTAGGCAGTAATGTGGTGGAGGCTGACTCCATACACAATTTGAAATGTAGATATGATAGAGCCCATTAGGCTCAGGAATCTGTACATCAGTTCATTGACAGTTGAGAGGCAGGTCCAAAGAGCCAGAGCTCAACCCTTGCAAGCACAATTACGTGAGTACAAATAGGTGAGTACACACACACACACACACACACACACACACACACACACACACACACACACACACACACACTTCGTGACAAATCGCCAACATGGATTCAGGGAGGGTAAATCTTGCCTTACAGGCTTGATAGAATTCTACGATCAGGTGACACAGATTAAGCAAGAAAGAGAGGGCTGGGCGGACTGCATTTTCTTGGATTGTCGGAAAGCCTTTGACACAGTACCGCATAAGAGGCTGGTACATAAGCTGGAGAGACAGGCAGGTGTAGCTGGTAAGGTGCTCCAGTGGATAAGGGAGTATCTAAGCAATAGGAAGCAGAGAGTTACGGTGAGGGGTGAGACCTTCCGATTGGCGTGAAGTCACCAGTGGAGTCCCACAGGGCTCTGTACTCGGTCCTATCTTGTTTCTGATATATGTAAATGATCTCCCAGGAGGGTATCGATTCATTTCTCTCAATGTTTGCAGGACGATGCTAAAATTATGAGAAGGATTAAAACAGAAGAGGACTGTTTGAGGCTTCAAGAAGACCTAGACAAGCTGAAGGAATGGTCGAACAAATGGTTGTTAGTAGTTTAACCCAACCAAATGTAATGTAATGAAGATAGGTGTAGGGAGCAGGAGGCCAGATACAAGGTATCATCTGGGAGAGGAAATTCTTCAGGAGTCAGAGAAGGAAAAAGACTTGGGGGTTGATATCACGCCAGACCTGTCTCCTGCAGCACATATCAAGCGGATAACATCAGCGGCATATGCCAGGCTGGCCAACATACGAACGGCATTCAGAAACTTGTGTAAAGAATCATTCAGAACTTTGTATACCACATATGTCAGGCCAATCCTGGAGTATGCAGTCCCCAGCATGGAGTCCATATCTAGTCAAGGATAAGACTAAACTGGAAAAGGTTCAAAGGTTTGCCACCAGACTAGTACCCGAGCTGAGAGGTATGAGCTACGAGGAGAGACTACGGGAATTAAACCTCACTTCGCTGGAAGACAGAAGAGTTAGGGGGGACATGATCACCACATTCAAGATTCTGAAGGGGATTGATAGGGTAGATAAAGACAGTCTATTTAACACAAGGGGAACACGCACAAGGGGACACAGGTGGAAACTGAGTGCCCAAATGAGCCACAGAGATATTAGAAAGAACTTTTTTAGTGTCAGAGTGGTTGACAAATGGAATGCATTAGGGAGTGATGTGGTGGAGGCTGACTCCATACACAGTTTCAAGTGTAGATATGACAGAGCCCGATAGGCTCAGGAATCTGTACACCTGTTGATTGACGGTTGAGAGGCGGGACCAAAGAGCCAGAGCTCAACCCCCGCAAACACAACTAGGTGAGTACAACTAGGTGCGTACACACTCAAATTACACGCAAGTACACAAATAATGACAGATAGATGTGTGAAGAACTCAACAAGAGGTTCCAGGAGGTCTTCACAATAGAACGAGGTGAGGTCACTGCGCTAGGAGAGGGGGGCAGTGAAGCAGGCTGCCTTGGAAGGGTTCGAAATTACAAGAGATGAGGTCAAGAGACACATGTTGGATGTGAGAAAGTTGTCCCAGACGGAATCTCACCATTGATATTGAAAGAGGGTGCAGAAGCACTTTATTTGCCACTCTCCATAGTGTATAGTAGGTCACTGGAAACGGGAGACCTACCAGAAATATGGAAGACAGCTAATGTAGTCCCAATATACAAAAAGGGTGACAGACATGAGGCACTGAACTACAGGCCAGTGTCCTTAACTTGTATACTATGCAAGGTGATGGAGAAGATCGTGAGAAAAAACCTAGTAACACATCTGGAGAGAAGGGACTTCGTGACAACCCATCAACATGGGTTCATGGGAGGGTAAATCTTGCTTTACAGGCTTAATAGAATTCTTCAATCAGGTGACAAAGATTAAGCAAGAAAGAGAGGGATGGGCAGACTGCATTTTCTTGGACTGACGGAAAGCCTTTGGCACAGTACCCCATAAGAGGCTGAGGAATAAGCTGGAGAAATTAGGCAGGAGTAACTGGTAGGGTGCTCCAGTGGATAAAGGAGTACCTAAGTAATAGGAAGCAGAGAGTTACAGTGAGAGGTGAGTATATTCACCTAGTTGTACTCACCTAATTATGCTTGTGGAGGTTGAGCTTTGGCTCATTGGTCCCGCCACTCAACTGTCAATCAACTGATGTAGAGAGTCCTGAACCTACTGGGCTCTATCATATCTACATATGAAACTGTGTATGGAGTCAGCCTCCACCACATTACTGCCTAATGCATTTCATCTGTTATTTACTCTGACACTGATAAAGTTCTTTATAACTTTCTAACAGTGGCTCATTTGGGTACTCAGTCTCCACCTGTGTCCCCTTGTTCGCATAACCCCTGTGTTAAACAGTTTATCCTTATCTACCCTCTCAATTCCTCTGAGAATTTTGTTGGTAGTGATCATGTCTCCCCTTACTCTTTTATCTTGCAGTGTCGTGAGGTGCATTTCCCGCAGCCTTTCATCGTAACTCATGCCTCTTAGTTCTTGGACTAGCCTAATTGCATACCTCTGAAATTTTTCCAGCTTCGTTTTGTGCTTGACAAAGTACGAGCTCCATGCTGGGGCCGCATACTCCAGGATTGGTCTTACATATGTGGTGTACAAGGTTCTGAATGATTCCTTACACAGGTTCCTGAAGGATGTTCTGATGTTAGCCAGCCTCGTGTATGCCACAGATAATATTATTTTTATGTGGGCTTCAGGAAACATGTTTAATGTGATATCAACTCCTAGATCTTTCTCTCTGTCCGTTTTATGGACTTCATCTCTCATTCGGTATCCTGTGTTTGGCCTCCTGTTTCCACCGCCTAGTTTCATTACCTTACATTTACTCAGGTTGATCTTTAGTAGCTATTTGTTGGACCATTCATTTAGTTTGTCTAGGCCTCATACTGTCTTCCTCTGTCTAGATCCTTCTCTTAATTTTTTCATTGTCAAGAATGATATATGCAGAGTATATAAAGACAGCAACAAACTCTGAGCACAACCCAGGGACTTAGAATTTAGAGAGTCAAAGTAGCAATGTAGAAGGACATGGTGTCGAGGTATACAAAAATGAAGGCAATATTGTAGAGCAAACTGGTGATATGAATAAGGAGAGAAAAAATGAGACGAATGAGAACACAAATGAGAAAGACGAAAGCAACAAGGAGAAAGATAAGGACAATACCGAGAATGAATGCAGAAACGAGAAAGTTGGAACAAAAAACACAGAGGTAGCCAAGTCGTGCACGGGTACAAACAAGAATAATACAATCACAGATGAAAATATTTGCAGGTATTATGCAAAAGGACAGTGCAGATATGGGCCCAGAGGCACGGAATGCTCATTCATGCACCCACGGAAATGCCGAAACTGGTTAGGGAAAGGCAGATGTCGTTTTGATACAGTGTGTAGATATTTTCACCCTAAGCTATGCACACTCTCAGTTAATGAGAGGAAATGCTACGATCTTCATTGCCCTGATTTCCACGTCAGAGGTACACAGCGCTATATAAGAGAGGAAGTCCAATATAATAGCCCTGAATTTTTTTTAGAGGCAGGCAGAAACAGAGGGAGAAACAGACAGGCAGAAACGTGGCAGGAGTACGGATGGAGAAGGGGAAATGCCCAAGACTGGACTACGGTTCGTCATCAAGCCCACACATACTACACCCCCCAACTACACAGAGACTACCACACTCCCCAGTATCACTTTCCAAACTGGACAAACCATTGCCACAACAACACACCCTGGGTCAGGGTAGAGAGGAGGGAGAACTACCAAAACCTTCCAGAAGTGACACACAATATGGACAATCATTCATATGTGCAAACATTCAAGGTTAAAAGCCAAAGTCAAGAAATAAAGTTAAGTTCATAAATGACCTCCTATTAGAGTCAAACTCAATATTTGGGGCATTCACGGAAACTCATACAAAAGATTACATGGATGGTGAAATCTGGATTCCAAATTATAATTTATATAGATGTGATAGAAAAGCTACGGTCAAATGGAGGAGTAGGTCTGTAGATTAAAGAGGACCTGGTCTGCACAGAACTACTAAGCTCAACTAATGAGGTGGTAGAGGTACTTGGAATTAAGGTAGAGAAACTAAACCTAATTATTATTCTAATATATAAACCGCCAGACACAACGGTTGAGAAATTCACAGAGCAGATGCACAAAATAGAGAACATACTTGATAACCTAGCAAACCCAGCTCCAGATATTATCTTCCTTGGAGATTTCAATTTACCGAGTCTAAGATGGAGAATGGCAAACACAAATATCATAGGGAATGACCCGGGAAGTAACCAACCACAGGTCAGAGAACTTTTGAGTTTCTGTGACAAATTCTCGCTCAATCAACAGATTACAGAACCAACTTGGAACGAAAACACACTAGACTTGTTATTCACAAACAATGATGAACTAATCAGAGACATTACAATCTCAGATACTTCATACTCAGACCATAAGCTCATTGAAGTACGAACTAGCATAAATAACGGTAGTAGGTCTAAGAGACCCAACAAGCGAGAAGGAATATTCAATCAATTCAATTTCAACATTAAGAGGATCGACTGGGAAAAAATAAATGTAGACCTTGCAGCCATTCAATGGGAGACGGTCTTAAGCGACAAAGCTCCCACACAGGGAATAGCTCAACTGACAGCTGAAGCTTGCAAGGTCTGCTTGAAGCACGTGCCTGTGAGGAGGGGCAGAAAGAGGACCACTCTAGAAAGAGAACGCAGACGACTGTACAGGAGAAGGAAAAAAATAACGGAAATGCTTCGGCAGACACAACTATCGCAAGCAAGGAAAACAAGCTAAGCAGGGAGATCGAAGAAATAGAGCAAACGTTGAAGCGATCATATGAGTCTGAGGAAATGGAATTGGAACAGAAAGCTATTCAAGAGATAAAGAAAAATCCGAAATATTTTTTCACATACGCAAAATCAAAATAAAAATCCTCGACCAGTGTTGGACCGTTAATTACAAATGAAGGTACGTACACAGAGGACAACAAAGAGATTAGTGAAATTCTAAGAAGCCAGTATGAGGCTATGTTTAGCACACAAATAAACAACATGAAAGTTGATGACCCAGACAGCTTCTTTATGAATGACATTCAAGCTGCAGATAATATAACGGATATTACCACAAACTCGGAAGACTTTGAAAGAGAAATTGACAATATGCCTATGTACTCAGCTCCTGGGCCTGACTCAAGGAATTCAATATTCATAAAGAAATGTAAAGTACCAATAGCGAGAGCACTCAGCGTAATATGGAGAAAGAGCCTAGATACAGGGAAGATACCAGCAGCACTTAAATCTCCAGATATAGCTCCTCTGCACAAAGGGGAGAGGAAAGCCTTGGCAAAAAATTATAGGCCAGTTGCACTAACATCACACATAATAAAAGTGTTTGAAAGAGTGATTAGGAATCAAATTTCTAGTTTTATGGAAAACAATGCGTTGCACAACCCAGGACAACATGGATTTAGAGCGGGAAGATCCTGTCTGTCACAGTTACTCAACCACTATAACAAAATCCCAGAAGCTCTAGAAGAAAAGCAAAATGCAGATGTTGAATACACAGATTTTGCAAAGGCGTTCGACAAATGTGACCATGGGGTGATAGCACACAAAATGAGGTCAATGGGAATAACTGGAAAAGTAGGACGCTTGATACTCAATTTCCTGTCGAACAGAACACAAAGAGTAACAGCCAATCAAATAAAATCGAGTCCAAGCGGAGTTAAAAGCTCTGTACCTCAAGGTACAGTCCTTGCACCACTGCTGTTCCTTATTCTCATATCAGATATAGACAAAAATACACATCACAGCTTCGTGTCATCCTTCGCAGATGACACAAAAATCAGCATGAAAATTACCTCTGCTGAAGACATTGAAAATTTACAAGCAGATGTAAACAAAGTTTTCGATTGGGCAGCAGAAAATAACATGATGTTTAACAGTGATAAATTTCAGGTACTCAGGTGTGGCAAAAATGAGGATCTGAAACATAATACAGGGTACAAAACACAATCGAATCTTCCCATAGTAGAAAAAAAGCATGTCAAGGATTTGGGAATAATGATGTCCAACGATCTAACGTTTAGGGAGCATAACCAAGCAAATATTGCGTCAGCCAGAAAAATGATCGGATGGATTACGAGAACTTTCAAATCCAGGGATCCCACCACAATGGTTGTACTCTTCAAGTCACTTGTGTTGTCCCGTCTCGAGTACTGCTCAGTACTCACTTCCCCCTTCAGAGCAGGAGAGATTGCTGAAATAGAGGAATACAGAGAACATATACGGCACGCATAGACGAGATAAAACACCAAAATTATTGGAATCGCCTCAAAGCTCTCCAAATGTGCTCTCTAGAAAGGAGACGAGAGAGATACCAAATAATATACACGTGGAAAATACTGGAGGGACAGGTACCAAATCTACACAGTAAAATAACAACGTACTGGAGTGAACGACATGGAAGAAAATGCAGAATAGAACCAGAGAAGAGCAGAGGTTAAATAGGCACCATCAGAGAACACTGTATAAACATCAGAGGTCCGCGGTTGTTCAACGTCCTCCCAGCTACTATAAGAAATATTGCCGGAACAACCGTGGACATCTTTAAGAGAAAACTGGATAAATTCAGGATTGCATGCCTTTTCTTTGTCTTCACCAAACTAAACTAGAGAACCCTTGCTCACACAAATATGATGGTGGTATCTGTACAGATATGGTTATTGTCTGCTCAGCTAGATGCTTCACTGGATGCTAGATGCTGGAATACCAAGCAGGGTAACCCAGAAATCCATGGGATGGCTAAATGTCTTGAAAACTGTTTTTTGTGAATAATCTGGTCGAAGCTCCAAAAGAACATCACAATGATCAGTTGCTTCATCTGTGAAGGGATTAAACATCCACATGTTGGAGGTCAGCTGGTCATTCTCACTGTCTGGGAAATAGAAGTCAAGGTTTTCTTGCATTAGAGTAAGGTGTCTGATAACTAAGTGTGCCATATGTACCTCCAGTGTCTGCTCTGTTGTCTGCATACTGTGTTCCCAGCCACATTCTCTCTTAAATGAGTCAAATAATTCAAAATCAGAAAAGCAGCTCTTTTCTGCATTGCTTTTCCATTTTTTTCACCTTCAGTTTAAATGCATTTATTTTACTTATAATTGTAAAAATATCCCCACCTTTGCCTTGCTGACTGATGCTCAGCTTGTTTAGATGATCGAAGATTGAAGCCATGTAAGACAATTTTTCCAGCCAGAGCACATCCAGACATTTAACTGCCATGGGATTTGCTTCCTCAGTAAAGAAAACACAGAGCTGCTCTCTCAATGCGAACACTCGATTAAGAGCCTTACCCCGAGATAGCCAACGTACTTCAGTATGAAGGAGGAGTTTTGTGAAATTAGTTTCCTTATCCTTACACAACTCACGAAACATTCTATGTTTTTTTTTCATGTGCACAGATATGATAAACCATTTTAACATCATCAAGTAGAAGCTCAAAGTCATTTTTCTTATTAGCATTTCTAGTTTCATCTAGTCGCTTTGCCACTAACGCTTCCCTGTGAATCACACAGTGAATTGCGATACAATTTGGTGAGACCGCTTGGATTTTCTTTACAACACCAATGATTGCACCGACCACAGCTTTTGCACCATCAGTAGTAACAGACTTGCATTTTGACCAGTCAACTCCCTCTTCAATAAGGAAATCGTGAAGTTTCTGAAAAAGTTGTATACTGTTGTTTCTACGCCCAGCTGGAGGACGCACAAATAATGTTCAACAAAGGTTTTCTCTTCTAAGTCTGGAAACCGACAGTAAACTATCAGCTGTGCTTCTCCTCCTGTCTGTGGTTTCATCCAGTTGAATGCCAAACTAAGCGGCTAGACGCAATTTTTTAACAAGCTGTTTCTTCAGGTCATCTGCTAACATCACAGACCTACGACTTATTGTAGTATCAGACAACGGAATTCGCTTCACTTTCTTCACTACATCTTTCCCTCCATGTATAAGGTCAGCTGCTACTTCAAGACAAGGCAGTACAACATTTTCAAGTTCAGTGAATGGCTTTTTTTTCTGAAGAACGGTGTGTGTGATCTTAAGAGAAGCAAGAGTAAGTGCTTTCATGTCAGGGAGCTTAATTTGACTTTTAAAGGTTGACTGTTGCTTCAAGTATGCTTTCAAAGTTGCCTTAAAAAATTGCTTTGATTTGTTATAGTGTTCAGTGTGCTTCGTCTTTAAATGCCGTGTAAGTTTTGAAGGAACAACGTTTCATTACTGTGCGAGGCATTACAAAAGAAGCACTTGCCTGGTGGGAAGGGATTTAAAAGCTTCATGTTCTGGCCGGAAGAATCCAAATACAATGTGCTCATCATTCCACCGTTTTCGTCGTTTTTTATGTGATGAAGATTCATCCTCTTCGAAAGCCTCCTTTTCCTCTGTGAAGTCCTGTGATGCAGCTCCATTTTGATTTGAAACATCATCTTTTCTTGTTGCACCAACTGCAACAGGTTTTGCAGGCTCAGGATTGCCATCTATCTTTTAGAAGAACTTTTAAACTGACCTGGCCAGCAAAAGTTGAGCAATAATGTGGAAATCTGGACAATAAACAAGGATGAGATAGTTTTTTTGTTATAATAACGCATATTAATTCAAATATAAAATCTGAAACCAAACTAATCAAAATGGGAACAACACAGTACTAAAACAAAAGAACTAATGAGAATTAATGTTTAAATAATACTTGATTTAAATATAATTTTGAAATATAATAACAAAACCAATTAGTGCCCCTAAGACTATTAAAGGCCAGTTGTAATAATAATAATAATAATAATAATAATAATAATAATTAGTATTACACACAGGAGTCAGAAGAGGTGCAGGCTCACTGTCCAACGTGAAGTGAACAAGTTCAGTTACACTGCAGTAATAACTGATATACCAGTCACCACTTCCTGAGTCCATAGTTGGCAGTGCTGACAATTCAGCCAATTGAGAGCGGGAACTCATCCTGTGATTCGTGACAACCATTGGCGAGACAGTTCCTTGCGTGGTTGTACTATCGGGGTCTTGCGAGTAGGCGAGGTGGTAACCTTGATGTTACAATAGGTAAATATGTATTTGTAGTATGTATTTTACGAAATATAGGAGAGAGAGAAAGAGAGAGAGTTTCTTGTATATTATACAGACACGTGCAGGTGAGGATCTCATCCACCCAGCAGTCCACCCCTAGACAGCTGTCCACCCCTCACTTAATCTCGTCCATTATAAGGTGGACTGTCCACCAAGGTTGAATAGCGCTGTTATACACCATGGCGAGTGGCAAATACAATGCTTCTGCTCCTTCCTTCAGTATCCAAGGGTAGATTCCATCTGGGCCTATAGCCTTAGACACATCCAAATCTAGCAACAGTTCCCTTACTTCCCCACTGGCAATCTCAAACTCTTCTAGTGGGTCCTGGTTAACTATTCCTTCTCTTATCTCTGGAACTTCTCCTTATTCTAATGTGAAGACCTGGATTTCTTATTTAGTTCCTCACACACTTCCTTGTCATTTGTAGTGACTCTGTCTGCCCCTATTCTCAATTTCATTACCTGTTCCTTTATTGTCTTTTTCTCCTGATATGGCTGTGCAGCAATTTAGGCTGAGTCTTTGCCTTGCTTGCGATGTCATTCCCCCTCCCCGCTCAGCTCGTTGTCGCCGTGTGGGGGCTTAGTGGGCGGCTGCCGGAGTGGGATGCTCCTTGGGACAGTCCTCTGTCCTTTTCTAGCCTTGTGCTCCTGCTGCCGTCCTCTCCAATTCTGCTGGGCACCTTTTCCTTTTCCTTCTGTTTTGTTTTTCTCCCCCTCTTCTCCTATCTGCTTGCCGTTTCCTGCCGACCTTTTGCTCGTTCTGGTTCTTCCCTTGGACTTCTTCTATTTTGACGCCCGGGTGCTTGAGGAGGCATACTCATGCACCCGTAGAACTGCAGTACCCGACGTCGAGAGCGATGGGAATCTTTTATTGTCAATCCCCCTTTCGTCACTGAACCCGATCTCGACGGACTGTCGGTTTCTTAAGGTGGTGTTTGTGGGGCGTATACTCACGACGCACCCCTAGGAGGCCCCGGCAAGATCAACGATAGCTTCTTGTTGGGTGTCCTGCCTCTAATTGTGGCTCCATGGTGGGTGTGGAGGCACATTCGTGAATGAATTCTTCTTTTCGTAATGATGATGACAACCCCACTCGTCTCGGCACACATGTCGTTGCTGCTCCTTCTCAGGATGCTGCTTCCCGCTTGGCTGCCTTATCCTGCCCTGTTTCGGCTGCTTCTCTTTTACCTTCTCAGGCTCGTGGGGTGGGCGAACAAGCCCCCGAGTCGGTCCGTGTTGGAAGACCGGGCTCTGTAGCCTCCGCTGCATTGGGCCCCGACCTTACTCCTCCTTTGGCCTCTCTGACTCCTTCCCCTGGCTCCCCTCCCTCCTCTCTGGTTGGGTCGAGCCCCAAGCCCCCAGTGGTGACTACCTCGTCCCCTGGCGCGGCTCCTTCTCTAGTTGTAACTACTGCGCCTTTTAACCCCTCTCTCTCTCTGGGGGTTCTCACCGCCGTCCTCGTCACGGCCGCCCTCGCTCGATTCCTTCCAGTTCTGCTACCTATCAAGCCTTGTTTGGTCCCGCTTCGTGGGCCAAATATTTTGATCTCCTCCCTCTTGATTCTGCGCCTCCTGACGATTTCTCCCTCCATCGACATCTCGTTGATTCCGTGGATGCCTCCATTACTTTCAACCCCACTCGTCTCGGCACACGTGTCGTTGCTGCTCCTTCTCAGGATGCTGCTTCCCGCTTGGCTGCCTTATCCTGCCTTGGCGAGACCCCTGTTCGGGTCTCGAAGAACGCTCAGTTGAATGCCAGTGTTGGCACTATTTTGCTCTCGCCCCATGTTGCGACCGGTGTTCGGGACCTGCGCGACTGCCACGACGATATTCGACATATCCTTGCTGCCCAGGGCCATTCTATTCTCCAGGTGGACACGTTTACTCGTCCCCCTCGTGGTAGTCGCCGTCAACCCCTCCGGGTTGTGAAGATTACCTTTGATGGTAGGACCCTTCCACCCTCTGTCATTCTTGCTGGTGCCAGGTGCTCTGTCCAGGAGTACATTCCTTCTCCTCGGCTCTGCAACAAGTGCTGGAGGTTTGGGCATGGTGCCCTCCGCTGCTCCGGGACTGTCTCTCTCTGTCCTTTGTGTGGTGGCGAAGGTCACTCTAGGTCGGAGTGCACTTCTCTCCAGGCTCGTTGCCTCAACTGCGGTGAGGCCCATGCTACCTTCTCCCGTGCGTGTGTCCATTACAAGCTTGAGGCAGCCGTCCTCAACTTGAAGCACCGGGAGCGTTTATCTTTTCCTGAGGCGAGACGCCAGGTTCGCCGGCTCCCGCCTTATGCTAATATCTCTTATGCTCGCGTGTTGCGCTCTTCCTCTCCTCGTCCTTCCCGCCTTCCTCAGACTCACAACCGTTTCCGGGCCTTGGACCCTGATGCGCCCACTGCCCCTCCTCTGTTCCTTTGGGTTCTCTCCCGAAGGATCATCCTCCTGGTCCTCTGTCTGGGGTTCCCCTTCCTTCTACCCGGTCTGTCGTGTCTCCTGTGTCTTCTTCCTCGTCTCCCTCCGTTCCTCCTTCCCATCCTTCTCCGTCTCTTGACTCTCCCCGCCGCCTGTCGGTGCGGGCTGATGTCCATCGCTCTCCAAACGGCCGTCATATGTGCTCTCATTCAGCTTCTCCTGTTGAGACGCTAGAATCCGTTGCCCAGTACGTGGTTGCAGGGACACCTGTCTCTTTACGTCAGAAGTGTAAACCTGGCTCCTTTCCTTCCTCTTTCCCGGCGGGTAAGAAGGTTTCTCTTTCTTCCTCGGCCCCTACTTCTGCCTCTCTCGCTCCTTCCCCTCCCATTTCGGTGGTTGCGCCCCCTGTTCCTGCTATGGAGGTTTCTTTAGCCCCCGCTTCCCTCTCAGTTGCTGCCCTTGCTGAGGTACGCTCCCCTCTTTCTACCCCTCCTCTTCCTGCTGCTGTCCTTGCCTGCTCCTCTCCGTTGTCTCCTCCTCCTCCTCCTCCTCCTCCGGACCCCGCCCGCCCACCTCTGATCTGTTCTTCCGTTTCCTTCCCTCCGTCTTTGCTCAGTTTACCCATGCCCCCTAATCCTGACTTTGCTGACCCTGATCCCGACCCTGATATTCTTTAACGTGCTCTGTTACTCTTTCGCCTTTGTTTCTTCCTTGTTCTCTGCTTTTGTCCTTTCTCTTCTCGTCGTTGTCCATTCTTCAATGGAACGTTCGAGGTTATTACGCCAATTTCCTCGAACTCCAACTTCTGATTTCGCGGTTTTCGCCCCTTTGTGTGTCTCCAGGAGCCGATGCTTGGTGCTCGTCCTGGTCGTTTTCGTGGCTATTCCTTTCTCTCTCCCCCCCCCCCCAGCTGTTGCTGGGGCTTCTAATTCTTCTGCTCTTTTAATTCGTGCTGATGTTCCCTTTGTTCCTTTACTTTTTCCTTCACCTCTCCATTGTTCTGCTGCTCGTGTCTTTGTGGGGAAATGGTACACTGTTTGTTCCATTTATCTCCCCCCGAGTGTCCCGCTTTCTCTTCCTGATTTGAAACACCACCTAGACTCCTTGCCGGAGCCTGTGCTCCTGCTGGGTGACTTCAATTGTCGTCATTCTCTTTGGGGTGACGTTCTGACGAATACCCGGGGTAGCCTTCTTGAGCCGTTTCTCCTCTCTTCTTCCCTGTCTCTTCTGAATTCTGGTGAGCCCATTCATTTGGACTCTCGGACTCGCACCCTTTCTTGTCTTGATCTTTCTCTCTGCTCTTCTTCTCTTTACTTAGATTTCACGTGGCAGGTTCTTGATGACCTCCATGGAAGTGATCATTTCCCCATCCTTGTTTCCTTTTTCTCTTTTCGCCCTTCCCTCTCTTTCCCTAGGTGGCAGTTTGCTAAGGCGGACTGGACCCTATTTTCCCTCAGTGCTACTCTCTCTGACCTCTCCCTTCTGCCTCTCTCTCGCGCTCTCCTCCTTTTTCATGACACTGTCTTCAACGCTGCCCTCCGCTCTATCCCTCACTCTTCCTCCCGGGGTCCACGGAAGTGCGTTCCCTGGAGGAATGCGGACTGTGCTCGGGCTGTCCGCTGTAAGCGTGCAGCCTGGAAGAGGCACCCCCGTAGGCAGACGACCGATTCTTTTCTTTTCTTTCGGAAAGCGAGTGCGGTGGCCCGTAGGGCCATCCGTACTGCTAAACGTGAATGTTGGGCATCTTATGTCTCAACAATTACGTCCGAAACTCCTCTGGCCCAGATCTGGAAGCGTATCCGCAAGATAGCGGGTAAATTCGTTCCCGATGTTTCACCGGTCCTTCACCTCCATGATACTCTTGTGGCGGACCCGTTGCAGGTCGCTTCCGTACTGGGTTCCCACTTTTCTTCTGTTAGCTCTGGTCTTCATCTTCCCCAATCTTTTCTTCTTCATAAACCTGTCCTTGAGTCTCGTCCTTTAAATTTCTGCACTCGTCTTCAACTTCCCTATAATGATCCCTTCTCTCTCAGTCCCTGAGGACTGGCTCGATGCCGTTGTCCTCCCTGTTCGCAAACCGGGGTCTCTGGGTACTTCCCCTAAGGACTTTCGCCCAATTGCTCACAAGTTGTGTCTGCAAACTCTTTGAACGTATGGTTAACGTTCGTCTGATGTGGCTCCTGGAACACCATCACCTCCTCTCCCCTTCACAATTTGGTTTCCGCAAGTGCCGCAGCACGACAGATGTCCTGGTGAACTTGGAGGTCTATATTCGTACTGCTTTTGCTGCGAAGACCTCCGTTGTTGCCGTCCTTTTTGACCTGGAAAAGGCTTACGACACCTTTTGGAGATATCATATTCTATCTCAACTTCATTCTTTTGGCCTTCGTGGTCATCTCCCTCTCTTTCTCCGCAGCTTCCTCTCCCGTCGTTCCTTTCGGGTGCACCTTGGTACCGCGCTCCCTGCCTCTTTTCAGCAATACGAAGGTGTGCCCCAGGGTAGTGTTCTGAGCACTACTCTTTTTCTGGTTGACCTCAATGGTCTTCTTTCTCCTCTTCCTTCTGGTGTCTTCTCCGCTCTCTATGTCGATGATCTTACCCTTTGCTGTCAGGGTGATGATTCACCTCTCCTTCAGCGCCGGCTTCAACTTGCAATTGATGCCGTGTCGTCTTGGGCCACCGATCATGGCTTCAAGTTCTCTACTTCTAAGACTTGTGCCATGACTTTTACGCGGAAACGGGTTGTTCTTCGTCCCTCTTTGTCATTTTATGGTCATCCCCTTGAGTCCAAAGATTCCGCAAAGCTTTTGGGGTTATTCCTTGACACTCGTTTGTCTTGGTCTCCCCATATCTCTTACCTTCGTGTTGAGTGCTCTAAGGCCCTTACCCTCCTTCGGGTCTTGTCCCATACTTCTTAGGGAGCAGATAGGCGCACTCTCCTTGCTTTACATTCCTCTCTTGTCCTGTCTAAGCTCGATTATGGTTGCCCTGCTTACTCGTCTGCTTCTCCTTCTACTCTTCGCCGTCTTGATGCTTTGCACCATACTGGGTTGCGCCTCAGTTCTGGTGCCTTTCGTTCGACTCCCGTCCTTAGCTTGTATGTTGACACTGGCTTCCTGTCTCTCCAGGACCGCCGTGATCGCTACTGTCTTCGCTATCTTACGCGGTCCTTACATCATCCTTCCTCTCGCCTCTGTCGTGCTTTAACTTTTACCCCTCCTGCGGTTCCTGTTCCTCTTCACCAGCTCCCTCTTTCTGTCCGGTTATCTCGCCTCCAGGATTCTCTTTCCGTTCGTATTTCTAATGTTTCTCCTCGTGTTGTTCCTTCTTTGCCCCCGTGGAGAGTCCCTCTTCCGCGGTTTTGTACTTCCTTGACCCGTATCACTAAAGCTTTTACCCCTCCTACGGTTCTAAAACGCCTTTTCCTTGAGCACTTTTCTTCTCACTCCCGCTCCGTTTCTGTCTTCACCGATGGGTCTAAGTCGGCGGACGGTGTTGGCTACTCTGTTGTTTTTCCTGATCGCACTTATATGTGTCGCTTACCTCCAGAGACTAGCATCTTTACAGCGGAACTTTATGCTATTCTCTATGCTCTTCGTCTCCTGCTTTCTCGTTGTCAGTCCTCCTTTGTAGTTGACTCTCGTAGTGCCCTCATGGCTCTCGGGTCCTTTAATCCGGTTCATCCAGTAGTTGTCGAGATCCAGCATTGGCTGTTTCTTGTTCACAGTAAATTTAAGTCGGTTGAGTTTTGTTGGGTTCCCAGCCATATTGGTGTGTCTTTAAATGAGCGTGCGGATGCTGCCGCCAAGGAAGCTGTCCGCTCTTGTCCCATCTCTCGTAAAGGCGTTCCGTATTCCGACTTTTACCCGGTTATCCATTCCTCAGTCCTTACCCGTTGGCAGGCTTCTTGGTTGTCTCTTACTGGTAACAAGCTACGTACTCTTAAATGTTGTGTTTCCTCGTGGCCGTCCTCCTTCCACCGTAACCGGCGGTGGGAAACAGCTCTGGCGAGATTGCGTATTGGCCATACTCGCTTAACCCATGGTCACTTGATGGAGCGCCGCCCTGCTCCTTATTGTCCTAGTTGCATTGTCCCTCTTACGGTCGTGCATGT
>NC_091224.1:1171751-1199251 GCF_040958095.1 Procambarus clarkii
AATAGAGTGGTAGACGGTTGGAACAAGTTAAGTGAGAAGGTGGTGGAGGCCAAGACCGTCAGTAGTTTCAAAGCGTTATATGACAAAGAGTGCTGGGAAGACGGGACACCACGAGCGTAGCTCTCATCCTGTAACTACACTTAGGTAATTACACACGCACACACGCACACACACACACACGCACACACACACACACACACACACACACACACACACACACACACACACACACACACACACACACACACACACTGGCGTAGGGCTGGCGTACCGAAAGGGAAACTATGAGGAAATGAATAAATTCCAATGGAATATACATTGGAACACAGAACTCGGAACCAAGTCCGCACAAGACATGATGGACTATGTCACCCAAAAATGTCAGGAGGCTGTAAGCAGGTTTGTCCCAGCCCGACAGGAAAAAACAGAGAAGCAAAGGAAGAATCCGTGGTTTAATAAGGAATGTATGAAAGCAAAGGAGCTGAACAAAAGGGCATGGAGGAACTTCCGTAATAACAGAACACCAGAAAGTAGAGAGAGATACCAGAGAACCAGCAACGAGTATGTCAGTGTAAGAAGAGCAGCTGAGAAAAGGTGTGAAAATGATATAGCTAATAAAGCCAAGATCGAACCAAAGCTACTACACAGTCACATCAGGAGGAAGACAACAGTGAAGGAACAGGTGATGAAACTTAGGGTGGGCGAGGACAGGTACACAGAGAATGACAAAGAGGTGTGTGAAGAACTCATCAAAAGGTTCCAGGAGGTCTTTACAATAGAACAGGGAGATGTCACGGCGCTAGAAGAGGTGGCAGCAAACCAGGTGACCTTGGATAGGTTCGAAATTACAAGAGATGAGGTCAAGAAGCACCTATTTGAGCTGGATGTGAGAAAAGCTGTTGGGCTAGATGGAATCTCGCCATGGGTGTTGAAAGAGTGTGCAGGAGCACTTTGCTTACCACTCTCCATAGTGTATAGTAGGTCACTGGAAATGGGGACCTACCAGAAATATGGAAGACTGCTAATGTAGTACCAATATACAAAAAGGGTGACAGACAAGAGGCACTGAACTACAGGCCAGTGTCCTTAACTTGTATACCATGCAAGGTAATGGAGAAGATTGTGAGAAAAAACCTAGTAACACATCTGGAGAGAAGAGACTTCGTGACAACCCATCAACATGGGTTCAGGGAGGGTAAATCTTGCCTTACAGGCTTGATAGAATTCTACGATCAGGTGACAAAGATTAAGCAAGAAAGAGAAGGGTGGGCGGACTGCATTTTTTTGGACTGTCGGAAAGCCTTTGACACAGTACCCCATAAAAGGTTGATGCATAAGCTGGAGAAACAGGCAGGAGTAACTGGTAGGGCGCTCCAGTGGATAAGGGAGTACCTACGCAATAGGAAGCAGAGAGTTACAGTGAGGGGTGAGACCTCAGACTGGCGTGAAGTCACCAGTGGAGTCCCACAGGGCTCTGTACTTGGACCTATCCTGTTTCTGATATACGTAAATGATCTCCCAGAGGGTATAGACTCATTCCTCTCAATGTTTGCTGACGACGCCAAAATTATGAGAAGGATTAAGACAGAGGAGAACAGCTTGAGGCTTCAAGAAGACCTGGACAAGCTGCAGGAATGGTCGAACAAATGGCTGTTAGAGTTTAACCCAAGCAAATGTAATGTAATGAAGATAGGGGTAGGAAGCAGGAGACCAGATACAAGGTACCATTTGGGAGATGAAATACTTCAAGAGTCAGAGAGAGAGAAAGACCTGGGGGGTTGATATCACGCCAGACCTGTCCCCTGAAGCTCATATCAAGATGATAACATCAGCAGCATATGCCAGGTTGGCTAACATAAGAACGGCCTTTAGAAACTTGTGTAAGGAAACTTTCAGAACATTATATACCACATATGTCAGACCAATCCTGGAGTATGCAGCTCCAGCATGGAGTCCATATCTAGTCAAGCATAAGACTAAACTGGAAAAGGTTCAAAGGTTTGCCACCAGACTAGTACCCGAGCTGAGAGGTATGAGCTACGAGGAGAGACTACGGGAATTAAACCTCACTTCGTTGGAAGACAGAAGAGTTAGGGGGGACATGATCACCACATTCAAGATTCTCAAGGGAATCGACAGGGTTGATAAAGACAGGCTGCTTAACACAAGGGGCACATGCACTAGGGAACACAGGTGGAAACTGAGTGCCCAAATGAGCCACAGAGATATTAGAAAGAACTTTTTTAGTGTCCGAGTGGTTGACAAATGGAATGCATTAGGAAGCGATGTAGTGAAGGCTGACTCCATACAAAGTTTCAAGTGTAGATATGATAGAGCCCAATAGGCTCAGGAACCTGTACACCTGTTGATTGACGGTTGAGAGGCGGGACCAAAGAGCCAGAGCTCAACCCCCGCAAGCACAACTGGGTGAGTACAACTAGGTGAGTACACACACACACACACTGTTACGAACCCGGATCCAGCGTCCGAGCACGGAGCAGTAACGACCACGCCATCTGTTGGCCAGCTCCCGAAACCCCCGCCAAACGGACGATGACACCTGGTGAGGACAAGGTGTACCAGCCACAAGGGCCAGTTTCCAGTCCTGTGCAGCTCACAACACAGCCGCCACTGACCTCTGGTGAGGTGGTGCTCCGACGACAGCGCCATCTATGGACTGGATACGTCAGGTGTTTGTGCCCGAGCCCGTAAGTGAGGTGTTTTAGTGTCCCAGTTATTGATGACGTGTCTGCTTACAGAGCCGACCTGGGACTGCTGTGATGGAAGTAGAGTCAGTCTACCCGAGGCAGCCAGTCTCCATACCTTGAACCTTGCTGCAGCTGTTGTGAAGTCGTCCCCCCGGAAGAACACTGTGGTATGTTAGCCTGCCAGTTGAGTGGCAGTAAAAGGATTTACCCGGGACCGACTGTTGGAGACGATCATCCACTGGGGTACTGAAGACAGGAGAGTGATTTGTGGTGTCACACGAGGCTCCTGTCTAGGGCGTTCCCCTTTTATCGTTCGTGGAGTGGCCGTACCAGCCTTGTTGGCTCAGAACCTGCCAGCAGACCAGCTGGACGTGTGGTTGACGGCCTCCACGGCGGTGCCCCCAGTGGACATGTGTTTTGGCTGACCTGTGGCCAGGGTAGGCTCAGCTTCTTTGAAGAATTCGTTGTGTGGCCACGAAGAAAGCACCAAGGACTCAGCACTTAGCTTCTGGATCCAGAGTCTTCAGCAGAAGACTACATTGTGAAGAATCCCCTTGTCAAGTGTTAATATCCCTCCCCCTTGTGCACTCTTTTAAAATATATATTTAATCGGTGATGGTGAAAATTATAATATTAAGTTCTTAGCTTTCTTTCCCTACTCCCTTTAAGTTACTTGCGTCACGGATCTCATCCCTTGATAGCCACTACTGGCTTGGGAACGGATATATATATCTGACTCTAACAACATCAGAGTGAGAACCCCGTTGCGTCCCGAGTGGGTCGTAACACACACACACACACACACACACACACACACACACACACACACACACACATCTCCCAGAAGGAATTGACTCGTTCCTCTTGATGTTTGCTGATGATGCAAAAATTATGAGGAGGATCAGGACAGAGGAGGATAGTTTGAGGCTACAAACTGAAAGAATGGTCCGACAAATGGTTACTAAAGTTCAACCCAAGTAAATGTAAGGTAATGAAACTAGGAGGAGGAACTAGGAGGCCAGTCACTGGATACCGAATGGGAGATGAAGTCCTTCACGAAACAGACAGAGAGAAAGATCTGGGAGTTAATATCACGCCAATCCTGTCTCCCGAAGCCCACATCAGAAGAATAACATCAGCGCCCAAATGAGCCACAGAGACATTAGAAATATTTTTTTCAGTGTCAGAGTAGTTAATAAATAGAATGCACTAGGAAGTGATGTGGTGGAGGCTGACTCCACACACAGTTTCATATGTAGATATGATAGAGCCCAGTAGGCTCAGGAATCTGTACTCCAGTTGATTGACGGTTGAGAGGCAGGACCAAAGAGCCAGAGCTCAACCCCCGTAAGGACAATTAGGTGAGTACAATTAGGTGAGGTGAGTACACACACACGTACACAAAATGTGCGCACCCGAGGCACAACTCCCCCATCCCCCACAGTGTAACACCCACTCTCCCATGTCTCGCTCTCTCCCTGCCTCACTCTATCACTCACAGACTCTCTCCTCTCCCTCTCACTCTCTCTCCGAACCGTCTCCCTTTCCCTTTCAACCCTCTCCCTCTCGCTCTGGCTCTCACTTTCGCTCTCCCACTCTCTCTCCCCCCCTCTCTCTTCCCCCTCTCTCGCTGTCGGAAAATCCGACACCATTTAATAATATTACATGCAGGCAGATAACATTGCTGCCATTGTATACACAAGTTAACCCATAGAAAATGTAGCTTGTAGTGGAATTTTCCGTCAATAGAAAATGGGATATCATTGCCACATACTATTATAAATTCACCAGCTATTGAGTTGGAATTTATTCTTAAATACATTAGTCTTTGAACTTTTACCACCATAAAAACATCTTATTTGAATTAACTTAATTATCAGTATCAAAATAAAGTAAATGTGACCCTGCTATCAGTTACTGACATCTCCACAAAGTGCCCAGGCGTCAGTAGTGAGGTCGTCGTCAGCCATTGTTGGTAAGAACAGAGGCGCAGGGAGTAAATTCTGTTCCTATACATGTTGGTGCCACACATGTTGGTGCACAGTGGTGCCACACATGTTGGTGCACAGTGGTGCCACACATGTTGGTGCACAGTGGTGCCACACATGTTAGTGCACAGGGGTGCCACACATGTTGGTGCACAGTGGTGCCACATATATCAGTAGAGAGCAGTGGTGCATTAATACAGCAGCAACATAAGAGAGAGTGAGGATGATGGGTGGTGATGACACAGCCATCAGTCAGGCAACAGTCTCTGCTTCACCATGTTGACCAATCACGTTTGTCCATTACTGTAATTATCTCTGTGTGCCTGTAAGTGCCCTATATATATGTGTGTGTGTGTGTATGTGTGTGTGTGTGTGTGTGTGTGTGTGTGTGTGTGTGTGTGTGTGTGTGTGTGTGTGTGTGAGACCAAGTGTTGATGAAGTGTGTGTAGTGTTGATCAGCTAAGTGTACCATGTGTGTGTGCCTTAACACCTGAGACTCTGGAGGTATTGTGAGTGCCAGAGTTGAAGGCCCTTATGGTGTGAGGTGTTTGTTGAGTGACTTGAGTGTTTTACCACATTATTGTTGCTGGTGTGTGAGAGTGTATCCTCTTGAAGGTTAGTGGTTAGTGAGGACACTCCAGGTGTTGATGGTTGGCTCTTGTTCCCTTCTGCTATTGTCACCTCCAGGGGTTGTTACCTCCAGGGGTTGTCCCCTCCAGGGGTTGTCCCCTCCAGGGGTTGATACCTCCAGGGGTTGTCCCCTCCAGGGGTTGTTACCTCCAGGGGTTGTCACCTCCAGGGGTTGTTACCTCCAGGGGTTGTCACCTCCAGGGGTTGGCACCTCCAGGGGTTGTCACCTCCAGGGGTTGTTACCTCCAGGGGTTGTCCCCTCCAGGGGTTGTTACCTCCAGGGGTTGTTACCTCCAGGGGTTGTCCCCTCCAGGGGTTGTTACCTCCAGGGGTTGTCACCTCCAGGGGTTGGCACCTCCAGGGGTTGTCACCTCCAGGGGTTGTTACCTCCAGGGGTTGTCACTTCAAGGTGTTGTTACCTCCAGGGGTTGTCCCCTCCAGGGGTTGGCACCTCCAGGGGTTGTTACCTCCAGGGGTTGTCCCCTCCAGGGGTTGGCACCTCCAGGGGTTGTTACCTCCAGGGGATGATACCTCCAGGGGTTGTTACCTCCAGGGGTTGTTACCTCCAGGGGTTGGCACCTCCAGGGGTTGGCACCTCCAGGGGTTGGCACCTCCAGGGGTTGTTACCTCCAGGGGTTGGCACCTCCAGGGGTTGTTACCTCCAGGGGATGATACCTCCAGGGGTTGTCACCTCCAGGGGTTGTTACCTCCAGGGGTTGGCACCTCCAGGGGTTGGCACCTCCAGGGGTTGTTACCTCCAGGGGTTGGCACCTCCAGGGGTTGTTACCTCCAGGGGTTGTTACCTCCAGGGGTTGTTACCTCCAGGGGTTGGCACCTCCAGGGGTTGGCACCTCCAGGGGTTGTTACCTCCAGGGGTTGGCACCTCCAGGGGTTGTTACCTCCAGGGGTTGGCACCTCCAGGGGATGTTACCTCCAGGGGTTGTTACCTCCAGGGGTTGTTACCTCCAGGGGTTGTCCCCTCCAGGGGTTGTTACCTCCAGGGGTTGTTACCTCCAGGGGTTGTTACCTCCAGGGGTTGGCACCTCCAGGGGTTGGCACCTCCAGGGGTTGTTACCTCCAGGGGTTGGCACCTCCAGGGGTTGTTACCTCCAGGGGTTGTTACCTCCAGGGGTTGTTACCTCCAGGGGTTGTTACCTCCAGGGGTTGGCACCTCCAGGGGTTGTTACCTCCAGGGGTTGGCACCTCCAGGGGTTGTCACCTCCAGGGGTTGGCACCTCCAGGGGTTGTCACCTCCAGGGGTTGGCACCTCCAGGGGTTGTTACCTCCAGGGGTTGGCACCTCCAGGGGTTGGCACCTCCAGGGGTTGGCACCTCCAGGGGTTGTTACTTCCAGGGGTTGTTACCTCCAGGGGTTGGCACCTCCAGGAGTTGTCCCCTCCAGGGGTTGTTACCTCCAGGGGTTGTTACCTCCAGGGGTTGTTACCTCCAGGGGTTGTTACCTCCAGGGGTTGTCCCCTCCAGGGGTTGGCACCTCCAGGGGTTGTTTCCTCCAGGGGTTGTTACCTCCAGGGGTTGTTACCTCCAGGGGTTGTCCCCTCCAGGGGTTGTTACCTCCAGGGGTTGTTACCTCCAGGGGTTGTCCCCTCCAGGGGTTGGCACCTCCAGGGGTTGTCCCCTCCAGCGGTTGTTACCTCCAGGGGTTGTCACCTCCAGGGGTTGTCCCCTCCAGGGGTTGGCACCTCCAGGGGTTGTTACCTCCAGGGGTTGTCCCCTCCAGGGGTTGTTACCTCCAGGGGTTGTTACCTCCAGGGGTTGTCACCTCCAGGGGTTGGCACCTCCAGGGGTTGTTACCTCCAGGGGTTGTCCCCTCCAGGGGTTGTTACCTCCAGGGGTTGTTACCTCCAGGGGTTGTCCCCTCCAGGGGTTGGCACCTCCAGGGGTTGTTACCTCCAGGGGTTGTCCCCTCCAGGGGTTGTTACCTCCAGGGGTTGTCACCTCCAGGGGTTGTCACCTCCAGGGGTTGGCACCTCCAGGGGTTGTCACCTCCAGGGGTTGGCACCTCCAGGGGTTGGCACCTCCAGGGGTTGGCACCTCGAGGGGTTGGCACCTCGAGGGGTTGGCACCTCGAGGGGTTGGCACCTCCAGGGGTTGGCACCTCCAGGGGTTGTTACCTCCAGGGGTTGTTCCCTCCAGGGGTTGGCACCTCCAGGGGTTGGCACCTCCAGGGGTTGGCACCTCCAGGGGTTGTCACCTCCAGGGGTTGTTACCTCCAGGGGTTGTCCCCTCCAGGGGTTGGCACCTCCAGGGGTTGGCACCTCCAGGGGTTGGCACCTCCAGGGGTTGTTACCTCCAGGGGTTGTCACCTCCATGGGTTGTCATCTTCAGGGGTTGTTACCTCCAGGGGTTGTCACCTCAAGGTGTTGTTACCTCCAGGGGTTGTCACTTCAAGGTGTTGTTACCTCCAGGGGTTGTCCCCTCCAGGGGTTGGCACCTCCAGGGGTTGTTACCTCCAGGGGTTGTTACCTCCAGGGGTTGTTACCTCCAGGGGTTGTCCCCTCCAGGGGTTGTTACCTCCAGGGGTTGTTACCTCCAGGGGTTGTCCCCTCCAGGGGTTGGCACCTCCAGGGGTTGTCCCCTCCAGCGGTTGTTACCTCCAGGGGTTGTCACCTCCAGGGGTTGTCCCCTCCAGGGGTTGGCACCTCCAGAGGTTGTCACCTCCAGAGGTTGTTACCTCTAGGGGTTGTCATCTTCAGGGGTTGTTACCTCCAGGGGTTGTTACCTGCAGGGATTGTCACCTCCAGGGGTTGTCACCTCCAGGCGGTTGTTACCTGCAGGGGTTGTTACCTGCAGGGATTGTCACCTCCAGGGGTTGTCACCTCCAGGCGGTTGTTACCTTCAGGGGTTGTCACCTCCAGGGGTTGGCACCTCCAGGGGTTGGCACCTCCAGGGGTTGGCACCTCCAGGGGTTGTCACCTACAGTGGTTGTCACCTCCAATGGTTGTCACCACAAGGGGTTGTCACCTCCAGGGGGGTTGTCCCCTTCAGGGGTTGTTACCTGCAGAGGTTGTACCTCCAGGGGTTGTTACCTCCAGGGATTACCTCCAGGGGTTGTCACCTCTAGGGGTTGTCACCTCCAGGGGTTGTCACCTCCAGTGGTAGTCACCACAAAGGGTTGTCACCTCCAGGGGTTGTCACCTCCAGGGGGGTTGTCCCCTCCAGGGAGGTTGTCCCCTCCAGGGGTTGTCACGTCCAGTGGTTGTCACCACAAGGGGTTGTCACCTCCTGGGGTTGTCACCTCCTGTGGTTGTGTCCTCCAGTGGTTGTCACCTCCAGTGGTTGTCACCTCCAGGGGTTGTCACCTCCAGTGGTTGTCACCTCCAGTGGTTGTCACCACAAGGGGTTGTAACCTCCAGTGGTTGTCACCACAAGGGGTTGTCACCACAAGGGGTTGTCACCTCCAGTGGTTGTCACCACAAGGTGTTGTCACCTCCAGCGGGGTTGTCCCCTCCAGGGGTTGTTACCTCCAGTGGTTGTCACCTCCCGGTGTGGTCACCTCCAGTGGTTGTCACCTCCAGTGGTTGTCACCTCCAGGGGTTGTCACCTCCAGGGGGGTTGTCACCTCCAGGGGGGTTGTCACCTTCAGTGGTTGTCACAACAAGGGGTTGTCACCTCCAGGGGCTGTCACCTCCAGGGGTTGTTACCTGCAGAGGTTGTACCTCCAGGGGTTGTTACCTCCAGGGATTACCTCCAGGGGTTGTCACCTCTAGGGGTTGTCACCTCCAGGGGTTGTCACCTCCAGTGGTAGTCACCACAAAGGGTTGTCACCTCCAGGGGTTGTCACCTCCAGGGGGGTTGTCCCCTCCAGGGAGGTTGTCCCCTCCAGGGGTTGTCACGTCCAGTGGTTGTCACCACAAGGGGTTGTCACCTCCTGGGGTTGTCACCTCCTGTGGTTGTGTCCTCCAGTGTTTGTCACCTCCAGTGGTTGTCACCTCCAGGGGTTGTCACCTCCAGTGGTTGTCACCTCCAGTGGTTGTCACCACAAGGGGTTGTCACCTCCAGTGGTTGTCACCACAAGGGGTTGTCACCACAAGGGGTTGTCACCTCCAGTGGTTGTCACCACAAGGTGTTGTCACCTCCAGCGGGGTTGTCCCCTCCAGGGGTTGTTACCTCCAGTGGTTGTCACCTCCAGGGGTTGTCACCTCCCGGGGTGGTCACCTCCAGTGGTTGTCACCTCCAGTGGTTGTCACTTCCAGGGGTTGTCACCTCCAGGGGGGTTGTCACCTCCAGGGGGGTTGTCACCTCCAGGGGTTGTCACCACAAGGGGTTGTCACCTCCAGGGGGGTTGTCCCCTCCAGGGGTTGTCACCTCCAGTGGTTGTCACAACAAGGGGTTGTCACCTCCAGGGGGGTTGTCACCACAAGGGGTTGTCACCTCCAGGGGGGTTGTCACCACAAGGGGTTGTCACCTCCAGGGGGGTTGTCACCACAAGGGGTTGTCACCTCCAGTGGTTGTCACCACAAGGGGTTGTCACCTCCAGTGGTTGTCACCACAAGGGATTGTCACCTCCAGTGGTTGTCACCACAAGGTCTTGTCACCTCCAGGGTGGTTGTCCCCTCCAGGGGTTGTCACCTCCAGTGGTTGTCACCACAAGGGGTTGTCACCTCCAGGGTAGTTGTCCCCTCCAGGGGTTGTCACCTCCAGGGGGGTTGTCCCCTCCAGGGGTTGTCTCCTCCAGCGGCTGTCACCCTGTGTACTACACAATGCTCTCATTTGTTTCTTACTATATCAGCTTAATTAGCGAGTCCCCACACCTGCCTAACTCCACATTGGGAGTCCACACACCTGCCTTACTCCACACAGTGGGTCCCCACACCTGCATTACTCCACACTGTGAGTCCCCACACCTGCATTACTCCACACTGTGAGTCCCCACACCTGCATTACTCCACACTGTGAGTCCCCACATCTGCCTTACACCACATTGGGAGTCCACACACCTGCCTTACTCCACACAGTGGGTCCCCACACCTGCCTTTCTCCACACTAGGAGTCCCCACACCTGCATTACTCCACATTGGGAGTCCACACACCTGCCTTACTCCACAGTCTTCTCCTTACTCCGCCCCGTCTCGTCTTTCGCAAAAGTGTCTTCACAATGTGAAACTCTCGTGGTTTCCTAAATTTCATGATAGCCTTAATGCCTAAAAACTCACTTTATACAAATCAATATTTAGGATTTAGAGTAAAAAATATATATTATATCACCTTCCCTACCCTTCACCCTTTAAACTACCCTTCACCACCTTCCCTACCCTTCACCACCTTCCCTACCCTTCACCACCTTCCCCACCCTTCACCACCTTCCCTACCCTTCACCACCTTCCCTACCCTTCACCACCTTCCCTACCCTTCACCGTACCCTTCACGGAGCTCCTGTGGTGTACTACTCCTGCCCGGAGTAGTACTCTGGAGATATTAGTGGCTTTAGGTATAGTATGTACTATATCTAGATGTTCAGAATTCTGTTTGTAACTCATTTAGAATGTATGTACATTTACCTGAATTATTATTATCGGGACATGATCCGTGAGTGGCTCTGTGTGGCCGCCAATGTTGTGGTATTTTACTTTTTCCCTTGAGCACTGTGTCCATAAATACCCTCGTGGAACATGTGGAGTATACCTTTAATGCCTGCCATTTGTGTCTGAAAATTGAATTGATAAGAGTTGAAACATTGTGTAATATTGAGGTATTCTGCAGGTTTTATGTTACATGTGGGTGTATGTATAGATGGAGACTTTTCACCTTGTGTGAGAAGCTGTTGTGCCACTGAAGAGGTAGAACATTTTATACTGTTCGTGGTTAGGTTTGTTAAAAAATCCATTTCTGTTTGCGTTGTTCGATCTTTTAAGTTCTCTTATTAGAGTTGTCGTGTCACCGAGTTCTTGGATGTTATTGTCTACACTGTCTCTGGCTACACTGTCTCTGGCTACACTGTCTCTGGCTACACTGTCTCTGGCTACACTGTCTCTGGCTACACTGTCTCTGGCTACACTGTCTCTGGCTACACTGTCTCTGGTGATGAAAGTGAAACTTTGTTTTGTTTGCACGTTGGTACCCAGGAGGTCGACCTAATACTTGGGGCAACCCTTGCGAGTGCCCAGGTCGATAAAGTGCATCAGGCAAACCAGCATTATGCCAAAGAGAAAATAAAAGTAAGTGGAAAATCAATAATGATAATAAATAGGGACGTACACTCTTGTGCAATATCCCGATTGCTTGCAGCTGTGAGTGACTATTCTCCAAAACATCATTGACATTTCCATGTCTTACTATGCAAACTGTGCTGACTAGAATTTGTTTTTAATTTTGCCAATATCTATGCACAATGTTTTATGTGATAGTAAGTTTTTGTTGTTTCTTCAGTTGGTCGACTCTGGTAACGAGTTGCCACCATGATGGGGGATGCTGTTGGAGCTGGCCATGCTTTATTGGAGGAAGTGGGGCCGACCTCATTCAGGGTGTGTTGTTCACCAACCTATCACCGGATAGGTGAGGCTAGTTTCAAGTGTTTGGCTTCCAACATTGGATTAAACAAACAGGCATCTTCATTTTATAGATATAGATAATATAAGCAGTCAATCTTATTGACATAATTAAATATTACAAGAACCGTTAGATCAGTGATTCTAGTAAGAATTATCAATATATTTTATGTTCCTTTTCACTTGGGAATGAATTTCAAAACAAATATTAAAAGTTTAATTTAAAGTTTACCGAGTTGATTCAAGTTGCAAAAAAATTCGTCTCGTCGAATGCCTAAAAATCTTGAAGAGGGAAAGCAAATAGCCAGAAAAACTGGGCTAACTCGCCCTACAATCCCATAGGTCGACATGGACAGTAAGTGTTGTGTAAACTGTCTTAGTCGTTTAGAAAGACGGGTGTACCTGTCTGTAGTGGACATATATACACTCTTTAGATAAGAGGACAGGTTGCATTCCAGAACACATATTGCCCTGATTCTTCTCACATGTCCCTCACTGCATACCTCCTCTCCCCTCACCTCAGCCCCTCACCGAACCTGTCTCCCTTCACTTCCGCTTCTCTTCCCCTTGTTTCCGTTCTTACCTGCATCATTGACTCATTTCCTCTGTCTCATTTATTTTGTCACTTCCTGTCAGGAAACACTCTTAATTACACCTCATCTCTTTAGTGAGTTTCCGATTACGTCTCGTTAATGTCTCGTTACTGTGCCAGTCATGCTGGTCGTCCAGATGGGATCACAGTACAACCCTCAGAAAATGGTAGGCAGTTAGTCTGGGACAACACTTGAATATCAACCTCGGCTAACACCTATATTGACTTTAGCGTGGCACATATGGATGGTGTGGCCACTCACTCGGATTCAGACAAGTGCAGTAAGTACAGGGAACTGGATCACAGCTACAGTTTTGTCCCCTTGGCTGAGGAGAGTGTTAGTGCCTGGGGCAAAAGTGTCATAAGTATCTTGAAGGATCTTGGGTTTAGCCTCATCGTAAAATAAGAAATCCATAGCGTTGCCAGATTCCTTTTCCAGTGCCACAGCAGAGCAGTACAGATAGTGCACATTACAGTCCTGGTTCCTGATCGTTATCTGAGGAGCTTTAGGAACACAACAGCCTGTGGCAACTTTGTATATTTTAACGAAACCATTGTTGCAATCCATTTTGTGTAAGTCATTTTGTGTACAAAAAAATGTTACATAAAATAAAAGTATTAGAAATATGAAGAGGGGTTGCAGGAGAAGACAATCTCCAGTGATCTTTCCAGCATTCAGGTGACAAGACGTGTAGTTATTGAAATGTTGTGCTGAGCCGCTGAGTAAACCAGTGTCCTTATCATCAGGAAATGGCAGAAGTGGTTTGCTTGACTGACAGGCAAATCCGGTCCATGTCTACCTTCATGTCAACAATTAAAGTGTAGTGTGGGCTAAGAGGCATATTGCTCGTGGTGAAAACGAAAGCCCCTGTTGAAGGGTGACGTTCCAGATAGACATTTTGTGCAGGAACTTGGCTGCGGGAAACATAAAGACGTAAAGAAACTTATACTTTATCTGAAGTTCTGAAGTGTTCTCGTTGGGAACATTAGGCATGAAAATGCCAGTTTGATCTCGCATAGTCTGTAATGTGGAAAGAAGCATGATTCCCGAGAGTGTAGAGTTAAGACTGGAAAAAGATAACAGTTTTTAGTCATCTTGCTGCAATTGTCGAGTTCACTTCCTCTTTATGTCCCATGAAACCCCGGGATCTGTGAGACACCAAGCCAGCACCCATAAGTAGGACAGACGACTCTCCGAAGAGTTGGATGGTCATAACTCTGGAACAAGGAAGAATTATTGGAGAGCCAACGACAGCCCTTGTGACCAACGTTTGGGAGACAGGCACGGAGATGATAAGGGCAACATTAGTGGCAGTAGGAACTGAATTCGAAAAAAGTGACCTTGTTACACACAGAGATCACACTAACGTGATGCATCAAATGAACAAATCCACAAGGGCCGTGACGAGGATTCGAACCTGCGTCCGGGAGCATCCCAGACACTGCCTTAATCGACTGAGATACGACAGGGAAAAGGGTTGAAACCGAAGTTCTACAAAACTTACTGGATCCCGTAGCCTCTCCGAGGCACAAACCAGGCTAAGGGCGAAGAGGGGGAACGGCCTGTTGACATAGCTCTGGTGCAGGGGGGGGGGGGGTGAAAACCTGGTTTGTGCCTCGGAGAGGATGCGGGATCCCGGACGCAGGTTCGAATCCTCGTCACGGCCCTTGTGGATTTGTTCAAGTGACCTCGTTGTAATAATGTGCAGGACAACGTTATGAATTCAGAGACTGACACACCAATATCTCAAAGACGTTGACAATAAAATTGAATGATTAGAAAAGTTACCTGTGGTAGATAGAGGTAGTTAAGTAGAGAGTGAAACGGAGGATGTTGAAGGTAAGGAAGAGGATGGAGTATCACTGATAGAAGCATCTCGGGAAACTATCTACTGGTATTGACAATACAGTATTCAACTCTGTTGTAGAAAATGTGGAATTATAAAGAAACGTAAAATGGTTTCGGAAAATAGTCGTTGAAGACATAGTTAAGAATAACTTTACTTATAATGTTAATAGCTGCACAAGTTAAGAGAAAGATGCGGTGTTTAAATGTTGGGAGGCAGTTCCTGAGGGACTTTTGCCTCTCAGTGAATTTGCTGAAAACGGTAAAGTTATAAGTTTGAAAACTTGTCAAGGAAGACATTATAGTAAGGATACAATCTTGGAAGGTTAACGGGTTGGAAAATAGAGCAGTGGATGTACACTATTATACCTTTAGAGAAAATATTGACATAATATCACTCCAGGAAACTGGAGATAGGGATGGTAGCATTCTGAGATGAAATGGCTATAAAGAATTTCAACTTCACGCTGGCATAGGAATTTGGGAAATATTGTGTTACGTTAACAATACCATTCAATACATTTAATTTATCTATGCCTCTGATAAATCCTTTGAGTTCAGATATTTGCCAGATGCCTATTTGTCTGAAAATTCAATTGTGACGGGAATTTTAGTGCCAGACATCCAACGTTAGCTTCAAGAGGTAAAATAAATATTAATGGTTGCAGATGGTACAAATTGTTCAGGAACACACGAAGGCGCTCAATTACTCTGACAGATGTCTCCTACTTACCTTCGTGGAGGGAGATTAGATTATATGTTAAATGCTAAGGGGGCATAAAGGGAATTGTTTCATTGTCGATGAAATGTAAAGTGGTCAATGAGTCACAATAACGGGGCTGAAGATATGATGACCAACCCACAACTCAGAAGATGAAGGAGACGACGACGTATCGGTCCGTCCTGGACCATTATCAAGACAACCTGAAAATGGTCAGGACTGACCGAAACGTCGTCACTTTTCCATCTTGAGTTGTGGTTTTTGTTATCGTTAAGTGGTCGTTTTGTACAACAAATACAGTTAGAACTACTTAAAAAGTAAACTTGCTTTTGTAGCAAAAGTCTAGTATTTAGTGATACAGAACTAAGGAGTCTTGTTGGTCATATTAAGTCATTGTATTATATGCCTGTAACGCTAAAAGCTATTTACTAAGAATTAATTAAGGAGATAGACGTATTTAACATAACACTAAATAATAGAGCATCCAGTATTAAAGAGTTTATCACCAGAAAAACATAAATGATACACAAGACAAGGATGGAAAGGCTGGACATTAACAATAAGAGGAGCTCACTGCGCGTGGAGTAGTTCCGGAAGAAGAGAGGAGGAGGAAAATGCTCCGTTGGTAGTTGCGACCCTACAGACACACGACGTAATGCTCCCTACTGTTACCTTGTTACAACTTGTTACAAAGTTGTTACATCTTGTTATAAAGTTCTTATAACGTGTTAGTGGTTACAACTTGCTAGATAGTTGTTACAACTTGCTAGATGTTATAAACTTGTTGGAACGTACAAATTGTTCAGGAACAAGAGAAGGCGCTCAATTACCCGGACAGATGTCTCCCACTTACCTGCGGGAGGGAGATTGGATTATATGTTTGCTAAATGATAGGGACATAAAGGGAATTGTTTTATTCTCGATGAACTGTTAAGTGGTCAATGAGTGGTTAATGAGCAACGTGGTCGTTCCGTCGCCATGTGTGTGGCGGGTATAGGGTGTGTGTGGCGGGTATAGGGTGAGTGTGGCGGGTATAGGGTGTGTGTGGCGGGTATAGGGTGAGTGTGGCGGGTATAGGGTGAGTGTGGCGGGTATAGGGTGTGTGTGGCGGGTATAGGGTGTGTGTGGCGGGTATAGTGTGTGTGTGGCGGGTATAGGGTGTGTGTGGCGGGTATAGGGTGAGTGTGGCGGGTATAGGGTGTGTGTGGCGGGTATAGGGTGTGTGTGGCGGGTATAGGGTGTGTGTGGCGGGTATAGGGTGTGTGTGGCGGGTATAGGGTGTGTGTGGCGGGTATAGGGTGTGCGTGGCGGGTATAGGGTGCGTGTGGCGGGTATAGGGTGTGTGTGGCGGGTATAGGGTGTGCGTGGCGGGTATAGGGTGCGTGTGGCGGGTATAGGGTGTGTGTGGCGGGTATAGGGTGTGCGTGGCGGGTATAGGGTGTGCGTGGCGGGTATAGGGTGCGTGTGGCGGGTATAGGGTGTGTGCCGAGAAGATAAAGCACATTAACAGTAAGTATTGGCTGGAGTTGGCAGAGAATGTTGGAAATAAGAGAAACCTGAACGAAATGTGTCAAAGACATAAATACAGGCGTAAACCGCATAATCTTGTTGCTCATCTTGACCCTTGCAAGGAATTGCAAACGGTATTGCAGATAAATGGACAGAAGCTGCCATAGTTAGTTCCATGTCATCGACTACGAAAGAATCACAAGTTCCTTGGAAAGACTTAAGGAGGAACTTAATATTAGCAGCAGGCAACAGTGGGGCTGTCACAGGCACAGACATTATGCAGGTAATTGTATTTTGTTTTTTCGGGGATATTCCTGCGCCTCTGGCTGGTCCACTAAGTGTTGCTTGTTTTTGTTTTACATGGGCGGAGTATGAGTATTTATGACTCGTATGGTCGCTTCAGTAAGATTTTGCCATGTGTGTGTTTAACAACTTCTTCTGCTCATTTGAATCTAAGGTGGAATCTTATTGTGTTTGTAACTGTGCACTGTGTTACATAATGTTCCAGTGGTCTGTAGGACATTGTAATTGTATTAATGACAAATAAAGTTTCAAAATCTACATCCCCTCCCCACCCCCCCCCCCACATCCCCTGGGGAGGATGGTGTCACATGAAACACTTAACGAACTAGCTGGTGTGGAGAAAACCCCATTCTTAGACCTCTAATTTTATGAGAACTAAACCACACACCAGAAGATGAGACGACGTTGTTTAAGTCTATCCTGAACCATTATCAAGTCGACTGTGATGAGAGCGAGACCGATGATTGATGAACATTAAGCAACTCAAAGAGGTGGCACGGGCATGAATAGCCCGTAAATAGGAGCGAGGTTGTTGTTGTTGTTTTAGACTGAGCTACTCGGAACAAAATTTCCATGTAGTACGGGCTATAGTGAGCTCGTGATGGGAGCGACGTTGTTGTTGTTTAAGATTTGCTACTTGGAACAAAAAGTTCCCAGTAGCACGGGCTATGGTGATCCCGTTGTGGACTTACCTGGCACAGGAGCGGTGCTGTAACTTTGGGAGCGAGGGAGGTGCGGGCATTAAGTAAGGCAAGAGATGGGTGATGAGGGAGGGGAGGGAAATATCAGGGGAAAGCGCCAAGCCATTACGACTATATAACACTTGGAAGGGATCAGGATAAGGATTTGGGATGGGACGGGAGGAAAGGAATGGTGCCCAACCACTTGGACGGTCGGGGATTGAACGCCGACCTGCATGAAGCCGGACCGTCGCGCTCTACCGTTCAGCTCAAGTGGCTGGACAGAGAGATGAGCAGGAAGGAGGAAGGTCGTAGAGGAAGGTAAGAACAAGAAGACGTACAGATGGGATGGGTGTAATAATGGGGGGTAAGACGGGGGAAGTAATGGGGTTTAAGAATGAGAATGTAAAAATAAGAGGAGAAAGAAAAAAGAAAAAGAAAGAGAAAAAGGAGGGGGGGAATAGGCTTATGTTAGGTCACGTATGTTAGAAAGTTTAGAACATTATAGTGTGTACTGTGACAGGGAAGAGTCAACAGCAACACAGCCAGGACTATGGTTCATGTTGGCCAGGTTGTGTATCAGAGCTCAGTCAGGAAAGATTATTTTAGAGGAAGACCAATCAATAGGATGATTAGAATCCCTAACATGACAGAAGAGAGCATTGTTTGTGTCTGCAGACTTAACACTTCTCTTGTGTTTCTTAAGTCTGCCATTAAGTGTACGGCCAGTTTCCCCCAAGTATTGGAAAGGACAAGACGAACAGGAAATAGAGTAGACACCAGCAGCATTAGAATCAGGAGGAGAAGTGTGAACAAGATTACTACGAAGAGTGTTAGTATGTCGAAACATAAGAACATAAGAACAAAGGTAACTGCAGAAGGCCTATTGGCCAATACGAGGCAGCTCCTATTTATAACCACCGAATCCCACTCATATACATGTCCAACCCCAAGGCGACAGGGAAAGGCGAGCCTTATGTCAAGAGGACGAAAGGGGTAAGGTTTTGGAAGCAGGTTTAGGATGAAAGAAATTACGTTTAGCTTGAGAATAGGCACAGTTGTCGAGAGAAAGATTTGTAAATCAAGAAAATTTCAGAATCCAGATAATAAGGGTCGCTGATGCGTAGAGCGCGGAGGGAGAGAGACAGGACACTTTTCTTAACAGGAGGAGGATGGTAGGAAAAGAAGGGAATGTACACACCACTATGCATGGGTTTGTGGTAGACAGAGAACCCGGACACAGAGCGGTGAACGTGAACGTCAAGAAAATGAAAGAGGGAATTAGATTCCCACTCAACTTTTAGATAGATTCTCTAACAGAATTAAAGAATAACTTTAACAGAATTCTCTCATACAAATTTATTCCATTCTATGCAAAATCTGATTTATTTGTGATCACTGTTCCCAGCTCACTCCCTATTTCCCTATCTCACTTCCCTAACAATAATCTGTTGGGTCAATGTGGGAGGAGATTACAACCTCTGAAGTCCTTGGTATGCTGTGGAAGGGGAGTGGGCGGCCCTGTGTTACGTATGTTGTGTGTTATGTCTGATGTGTTATGTACTGTACTTGAGTACAGTAAGATCCCTGGCTGATGATGCTGTACCTGTCATTTCTTGTTTTGGTTGAGGTAGACCAAGCAAGTTGGAGAAGGTACAAAGCGTGGCTTATCTTGATGAGAATCTTGAAGGTCTATCCATGAGAATAATTTTAGGATTGACAAGAAATTATATGATTGTGATAATGAGGATGGAATTAAAGTTGCAGTGTGTTGGGAGGGAATTTTCAGGGCAAAGCGCCAAGTCATTACGACTATATAGCACTGAGAAGGGGTCAGGATAAGGATTTGGGATGGGACGGGGGAGATGAATGGTGTCCAACCACTGGGACGGTCGGGAGTTTTCGAGATAAATGAAATATCAGGGATTAGACTAATGAGAGCCGAGGGAGCTAATGAATTAACTCGCTCAGCTCTTAAGATGGAAAGAAATGAATAACGTGTTTTAAGATTTAACAAAAGACATATAAGAACTTTATTTTTATAAAAAATCGTCTTGCGTTACTTAAACAAATAACACCGCCATCGGAGAATTGTATTTCATAGGTGGAGACTGAATACTTGCCGAAGAGAGAGTTGACAGTTGAAGGCCACATATGGACATCCAACCTACAAACTCAAAGGAATTGACGACGACCCTGTCCATCCTGGACCATTGTCGTGTAGTGGAAAAAAGAGTGATTGATTGATTGATGAAGATTAAACCACCACAAGAGTTGGCACGGGCATGAGTAGCCCGTAAGTAGGAGGTGTTTGGAGTGAATGTGGTCTTTGGTCGTGTAGGTGGGAGGTGTTTGGAGTGAATGTGATCTTTGGTTGTGTAGGTGGGAGGTATTTGGAGTGAATGTGGTCTTTGGTTGTGTAGGTGGGTGGTGTTTGGAGTGAATGTGATCTTTGGTCGTGTAGGTGAGAGGTGTTTGGAGTGAATGTAGTCTTTGGTTGTGTAAGTGGGAGGTATTTGGAGTGAATGTGGTCTTTGGTTGTGTAGGTGGGAGGTGTTGGGAGTGAATGTGGTCTTTGGTCGTGTAGGTGGGAGGTGTTTGGAGTGAATGTGATCTTTGGTTGTGTAGGTGGGAGGTATTTGGAGTGAATGTGGTCTTTGGTTGTGTAGGTGGGAGGTGTTGGGAGTGAATGTGGTCTTTGGTCGTGTAGGTGGGAGGTGTTTGGAGTGAATGTGATCTTTGGTTGTGTAAGTGGGAGGTATTTGGAGTGAATGTGGTCTTTGGTTGTGTAGGTGGGAGGTGTTTGGAGTGAATGTGGTCTTTGGTCGTGTAACATCTTAAAGTTGTAAAGGCTGAAAACTGGGCCTGGAAAAAAAGTAAAATAGACTTTATAAAGTGAGTTAGATGAAGGAAAGAGAGTGTGATAGGAGACAAGGTTCAAGAATAGAAGTGCGGTAATGTATGGGAATAAGCAGTTGTGTATAATTTACAAAAAATACATAAATGAAACACAAGGTTTTTATTTTTTGTTTTCTTTATTATTCTGTAGCTATGGACTGTAAGATAGAATGTGCAGTCCTCATCAGGGAGTACACTGACATCATCGCCATAGATGGTGTTACTGGACATCATCAGGGAGTACACTGACATCATCGCCATAGATGGTGTTACTGGACATCATCAGGGAGTACACTGACATCATCACCATAGATGGTGTTACTGGACATCATCAGGGAGTACACTGACATCATCACCATAGATGGTGTTACTGGACATCATTAGGGAGTATACTGACGTCACCATAGATGGTGTTACTAGACATCATCAAGGAGTACACTGACATCATCACCATAGATGGTGTTACTGGACATCATTAGGGAGTATACTGACGTCACCACCATAGATGGTGTTACTAGACATCATCAAGGAGTACACTGACATCATCACCATAGATGGTGTTACTGGACATCATTAGGGAGTACACTGACATCACCATAGATGGTGTTACTGGACATCATCAGGGAGTATACTGACATCACCACCATAGATGGTGTTACTGGACATCATCAGAGAGTACACTGACATCACCATAGATGGTGTTACTGGACATCATCAGGGAGTACACTGACATCATCACCATAGATGGTGTTACTGGACATCATCAGGGAGTACACTGACATCACCATAGATGGTGTTACTGGACATCATCAGGGAGTACACTGACATCACCATAGATGGTGTTACTGGACATCATCAGGGAGTACACTGACATCATCACCATAGATGGTGTTACTGGACATCATCAGGGAGTACACTGTCATCATCACCATAGATGGTGTTACTGGACATCATCAGGGGGTACACTGACATCATCACCATAGATGGTGTTACTGGACATCATCAGGGAGTACACTGACATCACCACCATAGATGGTGTTACTGGACATCATCAGGGGGTACACTGACATCATCACCATAGATGGTGTTACTGGACATCATCAGGGAGTACACTGACATCATCACCATAGATGGTGTTACTGGACATCATCAGAGAGTACACTGACATCACCATAGATGGTGTTACTGGACATTACCAGGAAGTACACTGACATCATCACCCTAGATGGTGTTACTGGACATCGCTTAACTAACAATGTCACATCACTGGAGGCTGATCTATCCGGCGAGGAAGAACAAATGGGTGAACTTTAAATAACATTTTTGTCTGTCATTTCTGGAGAAAAAGTGACAATTTTGCTGGTAATTGAGAAAATTAAACTCAATGATGTCTTCAAACTTGGCGAGTTTTCATGTTCTAAAATACACCATAGTGGAGGCTGGTTAACCTGTGTCATATACATATATTTAATAAGTTGTTACAGCCGAGCAATGCACCAGCATCGCAGGCGGGAGCAAATGTGCAATTCATTTCTGTTTGCTGTTAGCTCACTGTCATAAAACTGACGTCCAATTAATTAATTTAACGTCGTCAGTGGAAAAATGTGATTTGTAATTATCATTTCCAATCCCCTCAATGACACCGTTAATCAAATTACCACTCATACTAGCGTATTACAATATATCATAATGCTAACATTTGTCAATACCAGTCCCACCATCCCTCATGAAAAGTCTCCACCATCAGCTATTCATCACCTGTGCGCCTAGCCATCAGTATGCAATCTCTCATCAAAAATATTAGTATCTGAAATCATTACCACAATTATCCCTCAACATACCCATCCCTGACCGCGAACACCATCATTCATCACCAACAACGCCAAAGTTCCTCGTAACCTGACTTAAAATTCCACATCTCCAACGCCCAAATTCATCGCTCCACCATCAATAAAATCCCTCTTAACTAATGTAAAAACCGTTCACCCAACCAACATTAAAATCCCTCGACACTATATAAAAATTCTTCGCTTCTATCGCCAAAATCCCTCGTCTTACCAGCACCAAAATTTATTCCCACAAACGCCAAAAACTTCCACAACTCCACAACCCAAGGCCGCCATCACCAAGAACATTTACAACCTTCACTGAAGTTATTCTGTACCACAATTATCGCGTCTAATAATCCTTCCTTATTGTTACAATCATTGAACCTTCATCACCAATATTCCTTAACTTCCTCACCAATATTCCTTAACTTCATCACCAATATTCCTTAACTTCAACACCAATATTCCTTAACTTCATCACCAATATTCCTTAACTTCATCACCAATATTCCTTAACTTCATCACCAATATTCCTTAACTTCATCACCAATATTCCTTAACTTCATCACCAATATTTCTTAACTTCATCACCAATATTCCTTAACTTCATCACCAATATTCCTTAACTTCATCACCAATATTCCTTAACTTCAACACCAATATTCCTTAACTTCAACACCAATATTCCTTAACTTCAACATCAATATTCCTTAACTTCAACACCAATATTCCTTAACTTCAACACCAATATTCCTAAACTTCAACATCAATATTCCTTAACTTCAACACCAATATTCCTGAACTTCATCACCAATATTCCTGAACTTCATCACCAATATTCCTTAACTTCAACACCAATATTCCTGAACTTCATCACCAATATTCCTTAACTTCATCACCAATATTCCGTAACTTCAACACCAATATTCCTGAACTTCATCACCAATATTCCTTAACTTCATCACCAATATTCCTTAACTTCAACACCAATATTCTTCACCCACCTGCCCTCCTCTTAACTACCGACCCCCCCGAGGCTGGGAGTCATTAAGGCCTCCAACAAGTCCTTCGTCTTAACCACCAGCCTTCACCTCCTTCAAGGATCCTCCACATCCTTGAACATTACTTATCAGTGAAGAAGGAGGTTAATGTTCAGTTGGTCTCTGGCCTCAACACACACTTATGTCTCCCATTACCAGACTTGTGGCAGCACCTCCACCATTCCTCACCTCATGCCTCGCTACTCCTCACCTCATGCCTCGCTACTCCTCACCTCATGCCTCACTACTCCTCACCTCATGCCTCGCTACTCCTCACCTCATGCCTCGCTACTCCTCACCTCATGCCTCGCTACTCCTCCCCTCATGCCCCGCTACTCCTCACCTCATGCCTCGCTACTCCTCACCTCATGCCTCTCTACTCCTCACCTCATGCCTCGCTACTCCTCACCTCATGCCTCGCTGCTCCTCACCTCATGCCTCGCTGCTCCTCACCTCATGCCTCGCTGCTCCTCACCTCATGCCTCGCTACTCCTCACCTCATGCCTCGCTACTCCTCACCTCATGCCTCGCTACTCCTCACCTCATGCCTCGCTACTCCTCACCTCATGCCTCGCTACTCCTCACCTCATGCCTCGCTACTCCTCACCTCATGCCTCGCTACTCCTCACCTCATGCCTCGCTACTCCTCACCTCATGCCTCGCTACTCCTCACCTCATGCCTCGCTACTCCTCACCTCATGCCTCGCTACTCCTCACCTCATGCCACGCTACTCCTCACCTCATGCCACGCTACTCCTCACCTCATGCCTCGCTACTCCTCACCTCATGCCTCGCTACTCCTCACCTCATGCCTCGCTACTCCTCACCTCATGCCTCGCTACTCCTCACCTCATGCCTTGCTACTCCTCACCTCATGCCACGCTACTCCTCACCTCATGCCTCGCTACTCCTCACCTCATGCTGTGGGAACCGACCTGTGAGATTTATATTTATTTAATTTATATGAATTTATATTTACGTTAATTTATATACTTCGATAGCAATTTGTATAATGATAAGTGGACTGTATTTCTGCAATAATCTCATAATCTCACAAATCGATCCTCTACACATTAGGGGGGGGTTTATATTAATTTAATTTATATATATGCAGCCAATCAAACTACAGTATTAGACTACATACATTGAAGAGGTTCCTTATCTTATAGTACAGCAGGTTAGTCCACCAGGTATAACTAGGGTGTAGACACCACATTTTCCCTCTTTGAGGTAGCTTCCATCACCCTGGTAACTGATGCACAAAGCATGCTTCCTCGTCTTGACCTGTCAAAAGGGCGCTAGCTGTAAAGCCAGAATCCTATATATGACAGGTATATCAGAGAAAATACTGTACATGGAACAATGAAGACCTGGCTTAATTACCTTTAGTTTGAGGCTACCACGTGCTCTAACCGGGTCACCCTATATAATGACATTAATGGCCACAAATGAAAGATACATGGGTTTCGGAAGAACACTTAACTTGATTTGTTGACAGCGTGTTGATAATGGTACACCTTTGGTTTCCATAACACTACGTCCAAGTAAAATTAACAGGAGCCGAATTTGCTCCCGTGAGCCTCTGGTCTCAGTATAAACAATGGCAATGTCTAACACTCCATACTACTGACGCTACTGGCCGACATTGTCCAGATATAATAGGAGCCAAATTTGCTCCACGCGTCTCGGAGGTGACAATAACAATGGCTGCCCCTCCTTCCTCACTGATGCCTGGCTTACATTGTCCAGATGACAGAAAGTGATAGAAGGGTCACATTTACTCTACTTTAATATTGATAATTAAGTTAATTTATATGAAATGTTTTATGATGGTAAAGTCCAAAGACTAATGTATTTAAGAATAATTCCCACCATAATAGGTGAAGAATTTAAAATAGTATGTGGTGATGATATCCCGTTTTCTATAGACGGTAATTCCACTACAAGTTACGTTTTCTATGGGTAACTTGTTGGTAATACAGCAGCAATTATTATCTGTCTGTATGATATATTAAATGGTGTCGGATTTTCCGACACATGCCTCGCTACTCCTCAACTCATGCCTCGCTACTCCTCACCTCATGCCTCGCTGCTCCTCACCTCATGCCTCGCTACTCCTCACCTCATGCCTCGCTACTCCTCACCTCATGCCTCGCTGCTCCTCACCTCATGCCTCGCTGCTCCTCACCTCATGCCTCGCTGCTCCTCACCTCATGCCTCGCTACTCCTCACCTCATGCCTCGCTACTCCTCACCTCATGCCTCGCTACTCCTCACCTCATGCCTCGCTACTCCTCACTGGTAATGCCATAAGCATCACACATCTTTAAAGATAACCAAATTAACCCATTCCCGCTAACTCTGGCCGCCTATCACCTTAATCCTGTTTGTTTCCACTCACCCTCAGACTGTACATTATATTGCGCCTTACACAGTTATCCTGTCTGTCCCTACCCACCCCTTCCTCCCCACCCACCCCTTTCTTCCCACCCCTTCCTCCCCACCCACCCCTTTCTTCCCACCCCTTCCTCCCCACCCACCCCTTTCTTCCCACCCCTTCCCACCCATCACTGCTTCACCTAACCTCATGGCTCCTCCCCAGTATCCACCATATTTGAGGATCAGAGCCATATTTTGTCATTTGTTTTATGTTGTTTTGACTGTTACTCTGTGCTGCTGAGATTCATATTAGAAAAGTGTCTAGGGAGAAAATAACAGTGGTGTAGAACCAAAGTGGAGATTAAATCAGTATCTGCACATAATGCAATTTTTATAAATATAAAGGTGAACATATACAAATTAATCAGGTGTATAATTAATTTGATGAATACATTTACGGTATGTTCATTATTCACAAAATGAATTAACATTAAACATTATCAAATTAATCAACCCTGAACTAAATTCACGATGGCCTCTCAGTCGTCTAAAAGAAGCGACCACAACCAATCCACACATGCACGATGTGTAATATTCCTACCTTATGGGATCCATACACACATAAGGGAGGTGTTTGGAGTAAATATGGTCTTTGGTCGTGTAGGTGGGAGGTGTTTGGAGTGAATGTGGTCTTTGGTCGTGTAGGGGGGGAGGTGTTTGGAGTGAATGTGGTCTTTGGTCGTGTAGGGGGGGGGGGAGGTGTTTGGAGTGAATGTGGTCTTTGGTCGTGTAGGGGGGGGAGGTGTTTGGAGTGAATGTGGTCTTTGGTCGTGTAGGTGGTAGGTGTTTGGAGTGAATGTGATCTCTGGTCGTGTGGGTGGGAGTTGTTTGGAGTGAATGAGGTCTTTGGTCGAGTACAATCATGAAGTGCCTCTCTGCCTGGTACATCTTCTGCTCTTTAGGGAGAATATACCGGGCCCCCCAGGTGCACGCTGCTCGCACTATGTGTGGGGAAGTACACACAGTGACACATGTCAGTACTAGCACAATGTGTGGGGAAGTACACACAGTGACACATGTCAGTACTAGCACAATGTGTGGGGAAGTACACACAGTGACACATGTCAGTACTAGCACAATGTGTGGAGAAGTACACACAGTGACACATGTCAGTACTAGCACAATGTGTGGGGAAGTACACACAGTGACACATGTCAGTACTAGCACAATGTGTGGGGAAGTACACACAGTGACACATGTCAGTACTAGCACAATGTGTGGGGAAGTACACACAGTGACACATGTCAGTACTAGCACAATGTGTGGGGAAGTACACACAGTGACACATGTCAGTACCAGCACTGTGTGTGGGGAAGTACACACAGTGACACATGTCAGTACCAGCACTGTGTGTGGGGAAGTACACACAGTGACACATGTCAGTACTAGGACAATGTGTGGGGAAGTACACACAGTGACACATGTCAGTACTAGCACAATGTGTGGGGAAGTACACACAGTGACACATGTCAGTATTGATTGGGTGAAAATATAAGTACAGCATAAACAGGTAGGTATTTAAGGTTTAATCTTCGCCTAGATTATTTATACATGAACTAAGCTCATGCTAATTAATTTATTGACTATTTCTATTTATCATTACTGTACAGATAAAATGTGGTGATTAATTACTATTTCTACTGAGTTTGGGGCTGATTGTGTAGTTACATGAAACACATATGGATCCACATATTAAAGTACTTCCAACTTTGTATACAAACTGAGACGATTTTTTTTGTGTATTGTTTTTAAAGACACTTCCACCTGTTTTGACTCCTAATCTACTCCAACCACAGTTGCACTTTTCTGCTGA